>NC_091953.1:127932369-128232369 GCF_031021105.1 Erythrolamprus reginae | reverse complement strand
AGGCACTATCACTAGTGGCTGGGGTGAAAAAATTTCACCATTATTTATTAGGACGCCCCTTCCAATTAATTACAGACCACAAGCCTCTATTGGGTCTCTTAGCCACCGGTCGCCCTACCCCTCCATTCATGTCTCCACGAATGTCCAGGTGGGCAATATTCTTAGCGGGGTATGACTATGTCCTTGTCCATAAGGGGGGTTCATTAATCAACCACGCAGACGGACTTAGCCGCTGCCCTTTCGGTTTGCGAGTTGAAGACCCCGCTCCGGTAGCTGATGTCCTGCTTATAGACTTACAAACTGACCCCTTAGTGACTGCACATGAAGTAGCCATTGAAACAAGGAAAGATCCATTATTGCATAAAATATTACAATTTATTCTACAAGGATGGCCACCTAATGGAGAAGACCATGGTGTTTCAGAGTACAAAACCAAACGCTTAGAACTCTCTGTAATGCATGATTGTGTTCTGTGGGGAGACAGAGTAATCATTCCCCCCAACCTCAGGTTACAGGTTATGAAAATGTTACACAAAGGTCACCCAGGAGTGGTCAGGATGAAGGCCCTGGCCAGGGGATATGTATGGTGGCCTGGAATGGATAAGGCTATTGAAGATTGGGTGGCCACATGCCCACAATGTCAGGAATCTCGGCCAAATCCTCCTAAAACCTCCCCTGCAGAGTGGGACTTGCCTAAAAGCCCTTGGTCCCGAGTGCATATAGACTTAGCAGGGCCAGTGGGAAATAATATGTTCCTCATTGTAGTAGATGCGTACTCCAAATGGCTGGAGGTTATGGTATTGGGGTCCACTACATCACATGCGGTTATAAGGGTTTTAAGAAAATTGTTTGCAACTCACGGGTGCCCAGGCGTCCTGGTATCGGACAATGGGCCCCAATTCACGTCATCAGAATTCAGGGAGTTCCTAGCACACTTGGGGGTCAGGCAAGCATTAACATCAGTCCATGCAGCATGGGCTAACGGTATGGCTGAAAGGTATGTCCGAGTGGCCAAAGAGGCCATTAAAAGGTCTGCACCAGGGGAAATACAAGAGAGGTTGGACACCTTCCTTCTGGCTCAACACATTACACCTAGTGTTTCTACCAACAAGAGTCCAGCTGAGCTATTGATGGGAAGGAGATTGAGGTCCCCTCTGGACAGACTGCACCCCTCTCATGTGCAAAATAAAAGTGTTATTATATCTATGCCAGAAAGAGAAGTATACATTGGCCAGCACGTGTTTGTCAAAAATTTTGACAGGGGAAAGCAATGGGAACGTGGCACAGTAATTGACAAAACTGGACCAAAAACCTACAAAATCACTTTACTAGATGGTCGTCTCTGGCAACGTCATATAGACCATATTAGGGGCAGGCAAGAGACACCAGGGACTCCACAACAGGGGGACAATAATAATAATGGGATCTCTACTCATTCACTCCCTGCAGGGAGTTATAACAGGCTGAGCAGGAATCGGGCAGAAACCGAACAAATAGACTGGGACTTACCTGGACCTACTGCCCACTCCAGCGCAGCCCCTTCTGTGCAGCATGCCAGCCGTGGAGATTCGTATTCCTCTGGACAGGAAGAGCCGTCCTCTTCCGTTGATTCACAAGTCTACCAGGAGCCTCGTCGGTCTGACAGAACACCCAGAAGACCTGCGCGGTTAAATGATTACATTACCTATTTGTCTGAATAAATCGTTATACAATAAAGTAACCAGAAGGGGAGGGGTGTTATGTATTAGATGATAATATTAGGAATTGTTCCTGGTTAGAATATGACACTTGTTGTTAAGCAGAACTCAGTAGAAGTACTGTAAATGTTTACCTGTTGCTGATTGGCTGTTGTATTCTGGCGCCAAGAATAAGGAGCTGTCAGCCGCCGCTGTTGCTGGGCGAGTTCATATAAATAGCGCGGCTCCCGGTCTTACGCGTCTTCTGTTAGTGAAAGTGCGGCTGAGAGAAAGTGTTACAGCCGCTTGTTAACGCCTGTAGAAATAAAGAGAAATTCATTGGAACCGTGTATTTGCATCTATTACACCTACCCTACCCTACCCTACCCTACCCTACCCTAGAACTTGGAATAAGCAAATATTGTTCGATAGTATTAAAGGCATCATCCCAAGATGGATGCTGTCCAATTAAAGCTACCTTTTGCAAGGTTTCTAATGGGGATTTTGTCAATTGCCAGTAGTGTTTAAATTGTTCTATGGAAGTTTTGAGATGGCACCCAAGACTATGGCACCCTATGCTTTCTTTAGCCACAATTGTCCTACTTCTATTTGCTAGTCTTTGTATTTTGTTATTTCATCTAGTTCTTATTCTTCTATTTTGTTGTCTCCAGGCAGGCAATAATTGAACAGCAAAGTCCTAGCCTTCAAACTTAAGTGTTTGAGTAGTTGATTGTTGAGAAAAATATGAATTATGTCCCGGTTCTTTTGTTAGCCTATAGAGAAATAGATAATAAATATGTCTAGAGACGATTTCTTTATTTTAATATGTGAATCTAAACACTGTTCTGAAAAGCAAATCACATCTATGAAAAGAACTAAAAATAATATGGTGATTGATAATTATTATCACATTTCCATGATCAGCATGTAAACAGTGTTTAATTTTGAGACTTTCTCTATGTTTTTACAATAGCTCCCTCTAGTGGCAAACAGAATAATTTTGCTAGCAGACTGCCTGTATTTCTATAGGACAAGTTTGTAGGGAAAAACTCTAATTCAAAACCTGACTATATAACTAAAGTCATTCAGTTGCAATCCTAAAGCACGCATTCAAATCCAAAAAAGGAAAGTCCATGGATTTCATTGATCTGGCCTAGTTCTAAAAAAAGCACTAGACTGTTTAACAACCGTGGGAACATAAAACACTTGCATTTTTCACACTTGGAATACTGCATTCTATTTTTGTCACCATAATATGTTTCTATGTTTCAATGTTTCAATGTTTCAATGTTTCAATGTTTCAATGTTTCAATGTTTCAATGTTTCTATGTTTCTATGTTTCTATGTTTCTATGTTTCTATGTTTCTATGTTTCTATGTTTCTATGTTTCTATGTTTCTATGTTTCTATGTTTCTATGTTTCTATGTTTCTATGTTTCTATGTTTCTATGTTTCTATGTTTCTATGTTTCTATGTTTCTATGTTTCTATGTTTCTATGTTTCTATGTTTCTATGTTTCTATGTTTCTATGTTTCTATGTTTCTATGTTTCTATGTTTCTATGTTTCTATGTTTCTATGTTTCTATGTTTCTATGTTTCTATGTTTCTATGTTTCTATGTTTCTATGTTTCTATGTTTCTATGTTTCTATGTTTCTATGTTTCTATGTTTCTATGTTTCTATGTTTCTATGTTTCTATGTTTCTATGTTTCTATGTTTCTATGTTTCTATGTTTCTATGTTTCTATGTTTCTATGTTTCTATGTTTCTATGTTTCTATGTTTCTATGTTTCTATGTTTCTATGTTTCTATGTTTCTATGTTTCTATGTTTCTATGTTTCTATGTTTCTATGTTTCTATGTTTCTATGTTTCTATGTTTCTATGTCAGAGCTGACATGATAGCTGTTTTCCAATATTTGAGAGGCTGCCACAGAGAGAAAGAGGGAGGGAGAAATAGAGGGAGGGGGAGGGAAGGGGAGAGAGAGAGAAATGTGGGGGGGTTGTCAACTTATTCTCCAAAGCATTTGAAAGCAGGACAAGGAATTCTAGATGAAACTAATGAAGGAGAGAAGCAACCTAAAACTATGGAGAATCTCCTGTTAGTAAGAAGAATTCGTCAGTGGAATGGCTTGCCTCCAAAAATTGTGGGTGCTCCATCATTGGAGGTGTTCTGGTCCAAGCTTAGTGTTTTTCTCAGTCAGATAAAACTCCATGCAAATGAGTAAAACATACAGATTACATTTGTTGTCTGGTACCTTCACATCATAGAAGTTACTAAGGAGGTGAAATTCTTTAGGCTGTCTGTCCATAATCTGTCCCATATATGTAGTAATCCTTCAATACACCAGGGTGATTCGACACAAAAATATGTAACCCTTCCCTGGTGCAGAGCTGAAGGGATTGGATACTGTAGCCTAGAGGATAATTCTCTACCTTACAAGGCAAAGGTTGCAGGTTCAAGTCCCAGTGGGTATGGCTAGCTGATGAGGCCAAAATAAGGCCGAAATAGATCTATCCTAGTCTCCCTTAATTTTCAAATTCAGCAAAAAAAAAACATGACACACACACACACACACACACACACACACACACACACACACACACACACACATATATATATATATATATATATATATATATATATATATATATATATATATATATGGTGGTCTTGGTATATTCAGGTTTCTTCCCGTGGCGACGTTTCGACGAGGTCTCACTCGTCATCTTCAGGCTGGTGTTTCTGTACTTGTTCTAGGGCAATTAATCATAATTAAACTCCCCAATTATACATGATAATGTATTTATGGAATGGAATTTACTAATGTATTTATGGAAAGTAATTCATTCATTCATTCATTCATTCATTCATTCATTCGATTTTTATTTATTTATTTATTTTTATTTATTTTATTACTTAGATTTGTATGCCGCCCCTCTCCGAAGACTCGGGGCGGCTCACAACACGTGGAAACAAATCATAAATAATCTAACAAATTTAAAATTAAAAGATTTAAAAGACCCCATATACTAACAGACATACACACAAGCATACCATATATAAATTAAACATGCCCAGGGGAAGATGTTTCAGTTCCCCCATGCCTGACGGCAAAGGTGGGTTTTAAGGAGTTTACGGAAGGCAGGAAGAGTAGGGGCAGTTCTAATCTCCGGGGGGAGTTGGTTCCAGAGGCCCGGTGCCGCCACAGAGAAGGCTCTTCCCCTGGGGCCCGCCAACCGACATTGTTTAGTTGACGGGACCCGGAGAAGGCCCACTCTGTGGGACCTGATCGGTCGCTGGGATTCGTGCGGCAGGAGGCGGTCTCGGAGATATTCTGGTCCAGTGCCATGAAGGGCTTTAAAGGTCATAACCAACACTTTGAATTGTGACCGGAAACTGATCGGCAACCAATGCAGACTGCGGAGTG
The DNA here is from genome assembly GCF_031021105.1 of Erythrolamprus reginae. Taxonomy (NCBI): domain Eukaryota; kingdom Metazoa; phylum Chordata; class Lepidosauria; order Squamata; family Dipsadidae; genus Erythrolamprus; species Erythrolamprus reginae. The sequence continues at coordinate 128,227,267 of NC_091953.1, read as the reverse complement.
ATGGTGAAACATGGGCATACCTAGGTAAGCCCATGACTGCTCTCGCAGCTGCATTCTGCACGATCTGAAGTTTCCGAACACTTTTCAAAGGTAGCCCCATGTAGAGAGCGTTACAGTAGTCGAACCTCGAGGTGATGAGGTGATTAGACTCAGGGCAGCTTACAACATGTTAGCAATAGCGCTTTTTTAACAGAGCTAGGCTATTGCCCCCACAATCCTGGTCCTCATTTTACCCACCTTGGAAGGATGGAAAGCTGAGTCAACCTTGAGCTGGTGATGAGATTTGAACCGCTGACCTTCAGATCTACAAGTCAGCTTCAGTGGCCTGCAGTACAGCACTCTACCTGCTGCGCCACCCCGGCTCATCCTGTTGTTGGGCACATTCAACTTTGTACAGAACAAAGTATTCCATGAGAATATTTCATTCATTCAGCTGTAGGACGAGTTCTTTGAGCGTTCCCTTAATTTTGTTTTGAGGAGTGTACTTCCTTCTTCTCTCTCTTCTTATAGAACAGTGTTTCCCAACCTTGTCCACTTGAAGATATTTTGACTTCAACTCCCAGAATTCCCCAGCCAGCGTTCACTGGCTGGGGAATTCTGGGAGTTGAAGTCCAAATATCTTCAAGTGGACAAGGTTGGGAAACACTGTTATAGAATATAGAATATAGAATTTTACAAATGAATCACATGAGGATGATTTTAGGATATTTTTCTTTTACAAGTGAAAATAAAAAAAATACTCAGACATGTGACAAATAGTCTAAGAACAATAGAGAAACAAGGAAACATCTAATCAGAAAAGGGCACACTTTTCTTCCAAATAATGTTATATTCAAAGAGCAACTTAAAGTAATTTGCTGAATAGGCCTTAATTATGTGTGTGCAGTTGTCAAAAGTAATTATTTTTGCTAATATACATTTATCCACACGATGGCAGTACAAGCTTAAAAAACATTCTTTGCTCATTCTTTGTACTTGGAGGAAGATATTCTATGTTTAAACATCTCATTGTATATACATCTCATTGTATATACATGAATGAAGCTTTAACAGATTAATAGAGATGGAAAGGATCATGCAGATAATCTAATCCAACCTCCTGCCCAAGCAGAAGACCTTACATCTGCCTCTACCTGGGATTGAACTAACAGCCTTGAGCCACCCCGAGTCTACGGAGAGGGGCGGCATATAAATCCAATAAATCTAATCTAATCTAACCTTCTGTTTGAGAGTTCCCCCATAAGCCACAGCAGGTCTCACTCACATAGAGGGAGAGGGAGAGGGAGAGAGAAAAAGGAAGGAAGGAAGGAAGGAAGGAAGGAAGGAAGAAAGAAAGAAAGAAAGAAAGAAAGAAAGAAAGAAAGAAAGAAAGAAAGAAAGAATATAGACAGCAATCAGATAGGTATAATAAAGCCTTGGTATAGTAAGTTTAAATTTTGCATAGCATATTTTGTCCCAGGTACCACTTCTCTAAATTTCTAACATTCTTTTAAAAATGAAGAAAAGTGAAAACTGGTAAAATAATATAAATTTATCAGAAAATTGTGAAGATTGTTGGAAAGGAGATGGCCCAGGCTATATTAGCATGTATAACATATACTTTGAAAGTATTAAATACAGAGGAAATCATCACATCAATATTCTTAAAAATCATCATCAACTCAGAGTTTTCCAAACCTGCCCAGAAGCCAAGAGGGAAAGAGTGAGAGGGAAGGAGAGAGAGAGGAAGAGAGGAAGAGAGAGAAACAGATAGAAAAAAGAGAGGAAGGAAGAGAGAAAGAAAATCGAAATCTAGTTTGAAACTAGCTCAACTATTTAAGTGGCATTTTGATATTGATAGAGTTGCCCTATTATGAGCTCACTGTTATAGACACACAGTACAGTATTTTATTTTGAAATTCTCTTTATTTATTTATCTATTTATTTATTTATTTATTTATTCATTCATTCATTCATTTATTTATTTATTTATTTTGTCCAATACACAATGAGGGTTTTAGTGGGTATACAGTGTTCCTTTGATTTTCGCGGGTTCGAACTTCACGAAAAGTCTATACCATGGTTTTTCAAAAATATTAATTAAAAATACTTCGCGGGTTTTTTTCCCTATACCATGGTTTTTCCTGCCTGATGACATCATGTGTCATTGCCAAACTTTCATCTGCCTTTAATAATTTTTTTTTAAATAAACATTAATAAATAAACATGGTGAGTAATAATCTAAATGGTTTCTAAGGGAATGGGAAATTGCAATTTAGGGGTTTAAAGTGCTAAGGGAAGGCTTGTGACATTGTTCATAGCCAAAAATAGTGTATTTACTTCCGCATCTCTACTTCGTGGAAATTCGACTTTCGCGGGCGGTCTCGGAACGCATCCCCGCGAAAATCGAGGGAACACTGTATATCTATATACACATAGTAAAATACATGATGAAGGTTATAGAGGAGATACTCATAGTAAAATATATCTAAGAAATAATAGAAAAGAAGATAAAGTAATAGAACATATCAATGAAAGAATAGAAGAAGAGATATAAGAATAGAAGAAAGGTATAGGAGATATAGGAGAGCAATAGGACAGGGGACGGAAGGCACTCTAGTGCACTTGTACTTGCCCCTTACTGACCTCTTAGGAATCTGGATAGGTCAACGGTAGATAATCTAAGGGTAAAGTGTTTCGGGTTTGGGGATGACACTATGGAGTCCGGTAATGAGTTCCACGCTTCGACAACTCGATTACTGAAGTCTTATTTTTTTCAGTCAAGTTTGGAGCAGTTAATATTAAGTTTCAATCTGTTGTGTGCTATTGTGTTGTTGTGGTTGAAGCTGAAGTAGTCGCCGACAGGCAGGACGTTGCAGCATATGATCTTGTGGGCAATACTTAGATCTTGTTTAAGGCGTCTTAGTTCTAAACTTTCTAGGCCCAGGATTGAAAGTCTAGTCTCATAGGGTATTCTGTTTCGAGTGGAGGAGTGAAGGGCTCTTCTGGTGAAGTATCTTTGGACATTTTCAAGGGTGTTAATGTCTGAGATGCGATATGGGTTCCAAACAGATGAGCTGTATTCAAGGATGGGTCTGGCAAAAGTTTTGTAAGCTCTGGTAAGTAGTGTGAGATTGCCAGAGCAGAAGCTACGTAGGATTAGGTTTACAACTCTTGAAGCCTTCTTGGCTATATTGTTGCAGTGGGCTTTGGCACTTAAATCTTTTGTTATTAGTATACCAAGGTCTTTAACCGAGTGGGGATTATCTGTGATAATTTGATTATTCAGTTCGTATTTACAATTTGATTATTCAGTTCGTATTTATATCACAGAATGGCAGGTGCATGGTTAAAATACTTTGATAGCCATCTTAATAGTCCCCTTTTCTAACAAATTGGCAGAGTTCAAACATGAACCAGAGAAAAAAATAGAAACAGCTTCCAGGTCAGTTCTCCCTCTTTAGACTAATTTGCTATTGAAAACCTAAAGAGAAAGACTTGAAGATTGAGAATAATATAAAGTAGGTAGAGATACAAAGTATAAGTAGGTGGAAGTACAAAGAAGGCATAGAAACATAGAAACATAGAAACATAGAAGTCTGACGGCAGAAAAAGACCTCATGGTCCATCTAGTCTGCCCTTATACTATTTTCTGTATTTTATCTTAGGATGGATATATGTTTATCCCAGGCATGTTTAAATTCAGTTACTGTGGATTTATCTACCACATCTGCTGGAAGTTTGTTCCAAGGATCTACTACTCTTTCAGTAAAATAATATTTTCTCATGTTGCTTTTGATCTTTCCCCCAACTAACTTCAGATTGTGTCCCCTTGTTCTTGTGTTCACTTTCCTATTAAAAACACTTCCCTCCTGGACCTTATTTAACCCTTTAATATATTTAAATGTTTCGATCATGTCCCCCCTTTTCCTTCTGTCCTCCAGACTATACAGACTGAGTTCATTAAGTCTTTCCTGATACGTTTTATGCTTAAGACCTTCCATCATTCTTGTAGCCCGTCTTTGGACCCGTTCAATTTTGTAAATATCTTTTTGTAGGTGAGGTCTCCAGAACTGAACACAGTATTACAAATGTGGTCTCACCAGCATTCTATATAGTGGGATCATAATCTCCCTCTTCCTGCTTGTTATACCTCTAGCTATGCAGCCAAGCATCCTACTTGCTTTCCCTACCGCCTGATTGCACTGTTCACCCATTTTGAGACTGTCAGAAATCACTACCCCTAAATCCTTTTCTTTTGAAGTATTTGCCAACACTGAACTGCCAATACAATACTCAGATTGAGGATTCCTTTTCCCCAAGTGCATTACAGACGCCTCCAGGAATATCAACCCTATTGCACACTTTAGAGTCATCGGCAAATATATTAAAAAGAATAGGACCCAGAACAGATCCTTGTGGCACACCGCTTGTAACCTGACTCTGCTCAGAATACTCGCCATTAACAATAACTCTTTGATGTCTACGCTTCAGCCAGCTGCAAATCCATTGAACTATCCAGGGATTAAGTCCAATCTTCACTAATTTATCTATCAGCTCTTTATGTGGAACCGTATCAAAGGCTTTGCTGAAGTCCAGGTAGGCAATATCCATGGCACCACCTTCATCCAACACCTTTGTGACATAGTCAAAGAAATCAATGAGATTAGTCTGACATGATTTGCCTTCAGTAAAGCCATGCTGATTTGGGTCTAATAAGTTATTGTTTTTTAGGTGCTGATTTATCCTCTTTTTGAGTAGAGTCTCCATCATTTTAACTACAACTGATGTCAAGCTAACTGGCCTGTAGTTACCAGCTTCTTCTCTACTGCCCTTCTTGTGAATAGGCACAACACTGGCCATTCTCCAATCCTCAGGAACTTCTCCTGTTAACAAGGATTGGTTAAACAAATCAGTCAGGGGGGTAGCAATGACAGATCTGAGTTCTTTAAGAACTCTGGGGTGGATGCCATCTGGACCCATTGCCTTATTTATCTTTAATCGTTCAAGTTCTTCTAAGACATCGGCTTCTAAGATCACTGGAGCTGAATCCGTACAGCTGGAAGCAATGCTATATCCCTCTATAGTATTATTTTGTAAGGTGTCTTTTGAGAAAACTGAACAGAAGTAGCTATTGAAATGGTCAGCGATCTCCTTATTCCCATTAATGCATGTATTATTCCCGGTACTAAGCTTCGTGATGCCGCAGTGATATTGTAGGGAAAATTAATATTAGACAAACAGAGAGATTTTTTTTGCCAAAACCCACAAATTGCTTTTAAAAAAATAGAGACTTGTAAATAGATTTTCCTGATTTGATCAAAAACTTCAATAGCCTGTGGTATTTAGAAAAGGTGAAATGCACTGTAATGTTTCAGACAGAAAAAATATATATTCTCAGACAAATACACAAAGACACACATTCCTAAATTTAATCAACCCAAATATAAACAATAATAAATGTATTGGCCTTTAAAGGTTCAGTAGACTCTTGGATATTTGTTGCCCTGGACTAATGCTATAAGCCCAGAAAAAAATTCTGAGTTTGATCACTAAAGGAATCAAGAAGAGCAGTTGAACATTTAAGAAAAAAATAATAATCAGTAGAATCTATTATGGTGGTGTCCTTGGCAGTGTTCCCTCTAATTTTTTTTTTATTTTTTTGGGGGGGGGAAGTATAGTGTCTGAGCTGCAGTCCCTTCGGGACTGGGCGGCACAGAAATAATAAATAAATAAACAAACAAACAAACAAACAAATAAAAAACCCACCCTGTTTTGCCTCAGAGAATTTCAAAATAAAATACTGTACTGTGTGTCTATAACAGTGAGCTCATAATAGGGCAACTCTATCAATATCAAAATGCCACTTAAATAGTTGAGCTGGTTTCAAACTAGATTTTGATTTTCTTTCTCTCTTCCTTACTCCCATTCTTTTTCTTTTTCTTCCTCTCTTTTTTCTATCTGTTTCTCTCTCTTCCTCTCTTCCTCTCTCTCTCCTTCCCTCTCACTCTTTCCCTCTTGGCTTCTGGGCAGGTTTGGAAAACTCTGAGTTGATGATGATTTTTAAGTGAGCGATTGCTCACTGCTCAGCTTAGAGGGAACTAAGGTCCTTGGTATTCTTTGATTTTGCTTGTTTTCTTGTGGATGTTTCATTACTCAATTAGGTGACATCTCCAAAGCACCTGAAGGTAAGAAAAGAAGCAATGGGTGGAAATTAATCACGGAGAGAGAAGCAAGTTAGAACTAAGGAGAAATTTCCTGACAATTAGAATATTTATTTATTTATTTATCTATCTATCTATCTATCTATCTATCTATCTATCTATCTATCTATCTATCTATCTATCTATCTATCTATTGTTAGAGTTGAAAGGGATCATGCAGGCCATGAAGTCCAACCCCCTGCCTGAGAGGGAATCCTAAAGCACCCCAGCCAAATGGCAGTCCAATCTCCTCTTGAAAGTGTCCAGAATCAGTGGAACAGCTTGCCTCCAGAAGGTGTGAATGCTCCAACACTGGAAGTTTTAAAGAAGTTTTAAAGTTTTGAAGAAGATGTTGGTTAACCATCTGTCTGAAGTAGTGAAGGGTCTCCTGCCTAAGCAGGGAGTTGGACTAGAAGACCTCCAAGGTCCCTTCCTGTTCTATTCTATTCTAATTGCTAAGATCTCAAAGTTGCTTTTTCAGAAGACAGCTGGACTTTTCTTTGAGGAAAGTTTTGGTCAGATACACAGAACCGATAGAAAAAGTTTGATTTTTTCCCCCTTCTGGGCTCTGGGTATGTTTTTCCTATCTCAATAAATGAGGGTGAATGTGTATAATTTTAGAAGACCTGTGTGTGCATATGTGTGTGTACATACACATACAGTTTATATAGTAGATGATGTATATTTTTGTGTGCCTGTGTGTAATATGTATGTACACATATGGCATAGAAACATAGAAGACTGACGGCAGAAAAAGACCTCATGGTCCATCTAGTCTGCCCTTATACTATTTCCTATATTTTATCTTAGGATGGATATATGTTTATCCCAGGCATGTTTAAATTCAGTTACTGTGGATTTATCAACCACGTCTGCTGGAAGTTTGTTCCAAGCATCTGCTACTTTTTCAGTAAAATAATATTTTCTCATGTTGTTTTTGATCTTTCCCCCAACTAACCTCAGATTTTGTCCTCTTGTTCTTGTGTTCACTTTCCTATTAAAAACACTTCCCTCCTGGACCTTATTTAACCCTTTAACATATTTAAATGTTTCAATCATGTCCCCCCTTTCCCTTCTGTCTTCCAGACTATACAGATTGAGTTCATTAATATATACATAGAATTAAATAGAGTTACTGACTCCCTTAAAAATTTCTATTTCTTTTTTAGGGGAAATTTAAAAAATTAAAAATATTTGCTAAAGTATTACATTCTTCCAGGAGAGGGATAGGTGCTAACTTTCTACATCGTTCTCAGGAAATCTTGCAAGCATTTCTTGTAAATCTGCTTTTCAAAGTAAACTAAAAGATTTGTACTTTGAGGACCAATATAAGGATCAAAAAAGGACCATTCCACAGATTTTTATACTCCTCCAAAGGACAAAGTTATGTCAGGACAAAACCCACAGCAATTAAACAAAAAAACCAGAATGGCCATAAAATGTTTAGGATAAGACATATTCAGAAATGTGTGTTTGGGGACAAATGTGCACTTTACGAGGAAACAGCGTTTAAAAGGACATTCTGTCTGTGAATGTTTTAAATTGCTCATCTGTAATTTGTAAATGAGGATTGTGGATGTGCCAGTGTGTACATACAAGCTCTTAGTGTTAACTCAGGAGAGATTAATGCCCTGGTCAGACCACATCTGGAGTACTGCATCCAGTTCTGGTCACCACACTTCAAAAGAGACATTGAAACTCTGGAGAAGGTGCAGAAAAGAGCAACCAAAATGATTAGGGGACTTGAAACCAAGACTTACGAAGAGAGATTGCGGGAACTGGGCATGGATAGCGTAGAGAAAAGGAGAGCCAGAGGGGACATGATAGCTGTATACAGGTATACGAGGGGTTGCCACAGAGAGGAGGGGGTTACTCTATTCTCCAGAGCACCAGAGGGCCGGATGAGGAACAATGGCTGGAAGCTGACCAAGGAGAGATTCAACCTAGAAGTAAGGAAGAACTTCCTGACGGTCAGAACGATCAACCAGTGGAACAACCTGCCTGCGGAGGTCGTGAACTCTCCAACTCTGGACACTTTCAGGAGGAGATTGGACTGTCACTTGGCTGGGGTGCTTTAGGATTCCTGCTCAGGCAGGGGGTTGGACTTGATGACCTGCATGGTCCCTTTCAACTCTAACAATAAATAAATGAATGAATGAATGAATGAATGAATGAATGAATGAATGAAAAAATACATTTTCACTTGCTGATGAAAAGTTCTAAAGGGGCACCTGAATGCAAGACTGAACTGGATAAACAGAAGCTTTGAAAATGGTAGCCACTTCAAGGAAGTTCTTCTAAGGGTTGGAAAAGGGAAATCAGCATTAATCCCTCTTTTCAGTTCTGCACAGCCTTTAAGGCTGTTTGAAATGGCTCAATTATTGAAATCACAGTAATTGTGATCTAGTTATTAAGCAAATATATATATACGCATGTTGTCAACGCCCCAAATAGCATCTGAGAAATAAATCAGAATCTACTCCAATTCTCGCACAAAAGGTTTGATTTATTAGCAGAGCCATGTTGGTTATGTTTCGTCCATTCCTATACTAATTTCTCTCCAATACTCCACCCAAGTTAAGGTTCATCTCACATCCCCACACCCACAAGTGCAATCACGAGGACCAGTCCGGTGCAGGGATTCACCTACTTCCTCTTTCGTACAGTTGACGCAGAACAAAAGATGACCTTGGACTCTGAGATTCCCCATGCCTGGCTACAGAGATGAGTTTTCAATAACTTACGAAAGGTGAGGAGGGGGGGCAGTTCTAATCTCCGGGGGGGGGAGTTGATTCCAGAGGGCTGGGGCCACCACAGAGAAGGCTCTTCCCCCGGGTCCTGCCAGGTGACATTGTTTAGTCGACGGGACCCGGAGAAGGCCAACTCTGTGGGACCTAATCGGCCACTGGGATTCGTGCGGCAGAAGGCGGTCCTAGAGTTATTCTGGTCTGATACCATGTAGGGCTTTATAGGTCATAACCAACTACCATAAATGACCTCTAGAGGAAGGCTTTGTTTGCCTTATATCCCACTTTTTTGGACAACAGTGTTATCAAAGTTTTGAACATTTCCATACCTATTTTCTCCAGCGGTAAAGCATCATCATTATTTTCACCAGTAGGGGGCGAGGAAGGAAAACATTTGAAGCTTCTTTTCCATCCATGAGGAGCATACAATATATACTTCATTACAGCAAAACTGTAATGAATTTTGAATGAATAAAGACAGACCCTGAAGAAATAAAGGTCGGAATTTAATATTGGACTGACATGTTTTCCTGCAGCTCCTGAAGTCTAAAATAAATAAAAAAAACAAAGTTATTGTATTTGAAAAGAACAGATTTAAAAATAAAGAGTTATTAAAGAGTCAGGAAGCAAGGATATGTTTCTTAGGGACATCTCTTTATTTTTATTTTTTATTTCTTTATTTTGTCCAATACACAATGAGGGTTTTAGTGGATATATATATATATATATATATATGTATGTATGTATGTATGTATGTATGTATGTATGTATGGTAAAATACATGATGAAAGTTATAGAGAAGATACTCATAGTAAAATATATCTAAGAAAGAATAGAAAAGAAGATATAGTAATAGAACATATAAATGAAAGAATAGAAGAAGAGATATAGGAATAGAAGAAAGGAATAGGAGATATAGGAGAGCAATAGGACAGGGGACGGAAGGCACTCTAGTGCACTTGTACTCGCCCCTTACTGACCTCTTAGGAATCTGGATAGGTCAATTGTAGATAATCTGAGGGTAAAGTGTTGGGGGTTTGGGGATGACACTATGGAGTTTGTTAATGTGTTCCACGCTTCGACAACTCGGTTACTGAAGTCATATTTTTTACAGTCAAGTTTGGAGCGGTTAATATTAAGTTTAAATCTGTTGTGTGCTCTTGTGTTGTTGTGGTTGAAGCAGAAGTAGTCGCCGACAGGCAGGACATTGCAGCATATGATCTTGTTGGCTCTTGTATGCTCATCTTGAAGTTTTGCCAAAGAGAGAATGCAGGGGGTAACTCTCCCTGTTTTTTGTGGTACTTGAGCAAGAAAATGACAATGAGTTGTCTTAAATACCACCCCTCACATATCTTATGTGTTACAGTTACACCGATACAACATTTGAAAGAAATGTAAATATTTACCTTTAGAAGAGAATAAAATAACAGAGTTGGAAGGGACCTTGGAGGTCTTCTAGTCCAACCCCTTGCTTAGGCAGGAAACCCTACATTACTTCAGACAGATGGTTATCCAACATCTGCTTTAAAAGTTTCCAGTGTTGGAGCATTCACAACTTCTGGAGAAAAGCTGTTCCATTGATTAATTGTTCTGTTAGCAAATTTCTCCTTAGTTATAAGAGGTTTCTCTCCTTGTTGAGCTTTCATCCATTGCTTTTTGTTCTACCCTCAGGTGCTTTGGAGAATACAGGTTGACTCCTTCTCTTCCCTTCCCTTCCCTTCCCTTCTCTTCTCTTACTTATCTTATTTTTGACAAACAAGTATAGTATTATAGTATGTATTAACATAACATAACATAACATAACATAACATAATTAGAACGTAGTAATAGAAAGGATAATAGGACAGTAGGACAGAGAAAACCCCCTTTTATTTTTTTATTTTTTATTTTCTTTGTGGCAACCCCTGAGATATTGGAACACTGCTATCCAGTCTCCCCTGGTCCTTCTCTTCATCAAACTAACCATGCCCAGTTCTTGCAACCGTTCTTCATATGTTCTAGCCTCTAGTCCCCTAATCATCTTTGTTGCTCTTCTCAGCACTTTTTCTAGAGTCTCAACATCCTTCTTGCATAGTGGCAACCAAAACTGAATGTAGTATTCCAGGTATGGCCTTACCAAGGTCTTACACAGTGGTATTAACACTTCATGTGATCTTGATTCTATCCCTTTGTTAATGCAGCCTAGAACTGTGTGCTACACTGCTGGCTAGGTGGGTGGATGGACAGATGGATGGACAGACAGATGGACGGACAGACAGACAGACGTTGACGCTAATCATCCACCATGAGAAAGAGTTGGCAAAACAGCTGGCTCGGTTCAAATTGGATCTGGCCGAGGAGGAGGCTCAGAAGAAGCCCCTCACTACAAGTATAGGCTTTCCAAGCAGAGAGACGTCCTGTAAGAGTGCAAGGCCAGGTGACAACATCTGGAGGCTCATGGTCAGCCAGTTCCAGTCCATGATACCACCCCACTGGAACAAAGTCCTCTAGTTCTTTGCCATCAGCAGCGCTTTCCTCCAGCCTTCACCCAAAGCCCCAAACACCAAGTTGGAATGTCTGTCCCCCTGTGACTTACACAAAAAGACCCCAAAGGGGGAGATTCTCTGCAGCAATACAAGCATTCATTGCACCTATCTGGCCCAGGGGGTGTAGTTTGAGAACCCCTGATTTAGTGCAATATAAAAAATGCAAATATTCTTTTCTGTGGACCACCAAAATTTTCTATGGGCCCACCAGTGATCCACACACCACCAGTTGGTGATTACTGCTCTAAAACATTGCTTGGAGCATCAAAAACATCTCACATCAAGCCTTATAGTATATTTTCTTTCATGTACACTGAGATCATATGCACCAAAGACAAATTCCTTGTGTGTCCAATCACACTTGGCCAATAAATAATTGTTTCTATTCCATTCCATTCCATTCCATTCCATTTTATTCTATTCTATTCTATTCTATTCTACCCAACTCTATTTTATTCTATCAAGCCTTATAGTCTTCACTATGGAAAACATTTTACTTAATCAATGCTTCCTTACCAAAAGAAAAAAAAAGGTATTACTTTCAAAGATTGGCAGGTGGAATAAGTTATTGAAAGTTTCTCTTTGTATTTTCCCAATTAAACCTGCTCTCTATTGCTATACTTCCACCGCTATATTTCACGTTTTAAATTGGTACTTTATTCCTAGTTTAGTCTTTCCTTGAAGACCTTTAAGAAGATTTCAAATGACATCTCTTGGGGTGGTTATGCACATCAGAAGACCATATGTCTGATGATTCCCCAAAACGACAAACTACCTATCAGTGGACAATATAAGTGAAAGCACCACACAGGACACATATGGTAAAAATAGACATTTCTCAGGACATAAAGGAACATCTGTATTCTATCCGATCTGAAGGTTTAATCTAAGGAAGGGGGAATTATGCATACCCTTCTAAAGAAATATTCAAAAAAGTACCTTTTCTTCTGTGCTCTTCAATGAAACATTTAATTCAAAGTCTCATTTGACTCTCATTTGAAATGGAACGTTTTGACATTTTTGTCACACAAGCATTTAGTTTGCTTTCCATTCTTTACTCAATTGTAAACTTTGAAATAAACCTTAAACTTGAGGATTCAGGACACTTAACAAGACTGGCCCTTTTATTCATCTTGTTTTCTTAAGCTTCACTTGCTTTTCAAAAGAGGCGAACCTTTTAGGGGTATTCCTTCTATGTTCCTTTTCTTGTTACCTTTTGTTCTGTCGGGCTCTCTGGTAGAATCCTCCTAAAAATTCAAAGGTACAAATTTCAGACACACACACGTTTGAAAATTCAAAACAATGTTCTTTATAATGAAAATTCACTTAAACCAAGCCCTCTTTTGGGATAGCCAAGAGCACTCGTCTCCAAACAAACTGGTAATTTGTACAAGTCCCTTATCAGTTCTGTGATACTTAGCTTGCAGCTGTGAGTCAATTCATAGTCCTTCTTCTTCCACAAAGTAAAACACACTTTGCTCTGGTTTAGTTTCAAAGCGGGGAAAAATCAGCACACAAAAAGTCAAAGTCAGTAAAGCAGTCACGAAACAGAACGATCAGATAATCCTTCACAATGGCCAAATCCACAGGCTGCTATTTATAGCAGCCTCACTAATTACCACAGCCCCACCCAACCACAGGTGGCCTCATTTTCTTTGATAATTATCTCTCAGTTGTTGTTGCCTATGCGTCGCTCTCCGCATGCGTGGCTGTATCATTAACTCTTGTTCTGAATCGAAGGAGGAGCTAGATAATTGATCTCCTTCTGAGCTGTCTGCCACACTCTCCTCCTCCATGTCACTCATGTCTTCTTGGTCAGAGCTTCATCAGCAGATTCCACTGGGGGCAAAATAGGCCTGCAGCATGTGGATGTCTCCCCCACATCCACAGTCCTTGGGGCAGGAGCAGGGCCAGAGCTAACCACAACACCTTTTAGAAAACACTAAAATCTTAAGTTGCTCCATCTTCATTCTTGGATTTTACTGACCATATTTTCTTTCCCCATTTAAAACAGTTATTTTTGCTTTCACTGAGCAATCAGAGTTACAGAATGCTAATGACTAGATAATTGCAAGGAATATAAATCCGTCCACCTTTCACCATTCAATCAAAACTGAAGAAGCTTTTTTGGAATAGAAGCAAAATGTTTTCAAGCAAAACAAAGAAAGTCCAGTTGCCTTTTGAAAAAGCATCTTCGGGACGTGACTTGGAAGACTGACAATCTCAATGTTATAGTCTTACATTGATAATTTCTGGCCTCCAAAAGCAGAAAATATACAAATTTTGCTATTAATAATAAAAGCAGTAGTAGCAAGACAGGAAAAAAATACTTCATTCTTAATCTTTTTGTTCAATAAGTACTTAAATAATATATCCCTAAGAAACCATGTATGAAAAAAGGAAAGTATTAATTAGATTTGCTCAGTAGCAAGAAAATTACAGGTTCATTATTTTATAGCAAAAAAAAAAATCCTTCTTGTGGCTAATTGCCAGGAAATGACATATGTGAATGTTTATCATACTGGGATATATTTATGAAATGCCTGTAGGATAGAAATTCTAGACAGTATAAAACTGCATCAAGAGGACCAGTCTGTTAAATTAAATATTACTCTACTGACATGCCAAGCTAAACTGAGATGAGAATGTAGATGCGTCCCTGGATGTTTTGAAAGATTCTAAAGCCCCAGTCTTCAAAGAGATGAATTGACAAAGTGTTTTGTTCAGAATATCATTAAGGAAACTAACGTAGTGGTTTGGGACGATGGCCCGAGATGGAAGTAAACATGGGCTTTGTATCTCCTAACCTACTATTCAAAGCAGAGGTGGGTTCCAATTGACCTCGCTACCACTTCGATTCCTCCTATGCCGTGTGGCCATGCTTTGTGGCTGTGCATGCAGAGTGCAACCCCCCCCCCCAAAATATTATTTTTTAAAAAATAAAAATGACCAAAACAAGATGGCAACCACATGTGCAGTGCCAGAATCTCAGCTTCTGCTCATGCGCAGAAGTCCACTGCATATAAATCTAGTTAAATAAAAATAAATTAAAAACATTGAAAATATATTTGTTTTTAAAAAGATGGCAGCTCCCACAGACCAGTGCCAACCAAAGTGGGTCAGTGACATCATTGTGATGTCACCAACAGGTCACTACAGGTTCGGGTAAACTGGTTCAAACCGGAAGAAACCATCCCTGATTCAGAGTCACTCTCTTCTGAGACTAATTTAAGAGCCGTGGTGGTGCAGTGCTTAAAATATTCTAAAATATGCTAATTCTGCTCACTGCCAGGAGTTCGATTCTGATTGGCTCAAGGTTGACTCAGCCTTCCATCCTTCCTGTGTATTTATTTATTTTATTTTATTTATTTATTTGTCAAACAAGTATAGTATTATAGTACATATTAACATAACATTACATAAGTAGAACGTAGTAATAGAAAGGATAATAAGGCAGTAGGGCAGGGACATTAGGTACATAAGTGCACTTATGCATGCCCCTTACAGACCTCTTAGAAAAGGGGAGAGGTCAATTGTAGATAATGTAAGGTTGAAGATTTTGGGGTTGGGGGAAGCAACAACAGAGTCAGGTAATGAGTTCCAGGTGGTGACCACTCTATTGCTGAAATCGTATTTTCTGCAGTCAAGTTTGGAGCGATTTACATTCAGTTTGTATCTATTATGTGCTCTTGTGTTGTTCTTCTTCTTTATTTCTCTGGGGTGGGGGTGGGGGGAATAAGGAATGTTTCATGAAGTATGTGGCTTTTTCTATTGGCCAAATCTAAACTTTTAAGACTTTGGCCTGCAATTTCTTCCATCACCATGAAGGAACTGTAGTGGTGCAGTAGAAAGAGTGATGGGGGTGCAGTGGTTAGAATGCAGTATTGAAGGCTAATTCCACTCATTGCTAAAAGTTTGATACTCACTGGATCAAGGCTGACTCAATCTCCCATCCCATCTATTCTATTCTATTTTATTCTATTCTATTCTATTTATATGATTGATGGTAGCAATAAGAGTATTGGACATGTAAATATGCCAAGTCAAATCTTCTTTTCCCTTCCAACAGCAGGTTCTAAGAACATAAGAAGAACATAAGAAGAACATAAGAAGAGCCATGCTGAATCAGGCCAGAGCCTATCTAAATTAGATGTTGGGTTCTCTTAAACTATGACTAATTATTTTTATTTTATTTATTAGATTTGTATGCCGCCCCTATCCATAGATTTAAATAAATTTATCTTCCTAATTTTGGTTGAGAATCCTCCCTTATCAAGATTCCTATTTGCAGACCAACCATGAGTATGGCCAACTAAAAATATTAACCGATATCACCTCACATTAAAGATATAAATATGTTGCAAGCAGCAACGGTGGTCCCAACACAGCGCATTTACAACATGCCCCCAACTACCTAAATATTATGGGTAATATTTTGACCTATATCATTCTTTAGTTCTCTGTTTTAGCCTAACTTACTTTATAAAGGACAGGGAAAATTATATTTCTTGCGGCGCACTTTGGAAATGGAGTAGAATTCCTTTCCCAAGGAAGCCCATTCAATCTTCCTTTCCAGAAGTAAGAAACCGAGAAAGAGAACATTGTTTTTCCTCAAGAAAGTAAATTCCAACCTGCTTTAATGTCTGCTTCTTGCAAACAGTCATAAAGACAAATAATGATGACTCTGTGGACAATGTAATATCCACATTGGACCAACTTGGAATAATAATAAAAAATGCCCTCTGCACTTATATGTAAAATAATGCCATCTGGCTATTCAGAAGGAGACAACCCCCTGCAGGAACACAACTGTGTGCCTTTATTTACTGCTTACTGGGGAACAAATGAGACACTGCATCCAAAATGTATAGCACTAAAGGGGGAAAATGTAGGAGGATTGGGGATTGCTTGGATAAAGAATGGAGGTGTGAAAACAGACTATCCAGAGGGTATTAGGATGCAAAGTCAAACTCTTCAAGGGAAGAGTTCTTCTAAGACAACTAAGAAAAGAATTAATTTATAGAAGAGATAATAATTTATTCCAATACGTTCCATTCTGACTATGAAATTCAACTGGGTTTGTAACTCATCCTCTCTTTCTTATCTCCTATAGGTTAAAATTGTAACAAAAAATTGGAAATACAGTAGTCCCTCACCTATCGCTGGTGTTACGTTCCAGACCCGGCCGCGATAGGTGAAATCCGCGATGGGGAATTTATCGACTGATAGTACTTATTTAAGTATTTATATTGTAATTGTTTGGTAAGTTTTCATTGTTTTAAGTGTTTATAAACCCTTCCCACACAGTATTTATTTTAGATACAGTATTTAAATACAGTATTTACAATTTTAGATATATATTTTTTTTGAAAAACCTGCCGATCGAGTTCGGCGGGCTGTTTAAATCTGCCGATCGACTTCCTCAGAAACCCGCGAACCAGCAAAGATCCGCGAATGATTTTTCTCATTAATATTTCTTGAAAACCCGCGATGAAGTGAAGCCGCAGTAGGTGAAGCGCGGTATAGCGAGGGACTACTGTAGACTAAACTAGACTAGAGAATAGGAAATAGAGATTGGAGAATGGAGAATGGAGAATGAAGTAGAATAAAGTAGAGTAGAGTAGAGTAGGGTAGGGTAGGGTAGAATAGAATAGAATAGAATAGAATAGAATAGAATAGAAGAAGCACTACATTGGCCAAACAAGAAGAAAACCACTAAAACTATCAAAGCACAAACACTACCTGGCCATCGAGACATATGACCCTCTATCCCTCATGTCTATCCAGAAAGACTCCAAAGGACACAAATTTGATCTAACTAGAATCACAGTCGTAATCCAGGTGAAGTCAAGGAGGGAAAGAGAATTCCTAGATACCTGGTTTTCCACCAATAAATCAATAAGCAGACACAATGACGTTGATCCAATCTACCAACCACTTAGAATGAAAGGACAACATTAACTACAATCCCAAAGATAGCATTTAAAGACAAACAATCAGTCACCGTGTAAACAAAGTTATAACTCGACAGATCAGAAGAAATTGGATGACATCACATATAACCAATCAAATCAACCCAAAACCAGACCATGACACCATCAGAAGACATACAAACACCAACACCAACATTAATTTACATTCACACGCAAGGTATTTAATGCTGACTATAACTCGGCAACTACAGCCAGCTAATTACACGAAGCGAAATCAGACCAGGACTCAGAAAGGAATTTAAAGGCCAGCATTCTCCCAGACAAGCACAATCCAATTGAAGATATCTCCTCAAGTGGAGATGAAAAGCTTGCAGCCAATTTGCCAAGCTCAAAGCTCAAACCACCCACATAATTACCAACCCAAGCTACTAATATTCAAAGACATTTCAGATAATGAACTGCTGAGTCCTCCACCTGGTGTTTGATGATTGGTCAGCAATCAAGGTATAAATAAAAACCACCACCCCAAATATATCCTAGTTTGGGCCATGAAATATTCAATCTAAAATGGTGCCTCTGTTGAGTTAATTCTCTAGCAGTACAAAAGCCATAATTTGCATCCCACTTACCAATGCCCAACCTTTCTTCTGCAATCTCCAGATAACCCAATGTTAAGCCCCTTTTTTATTAAGGGATCCCCTTAGACTTGAGGAATGTCCTACTTTCAAAGGGTGAGCCAATGGAATTTAAAGTGATCGTTTTTTGGTGAATTCCTGTCTTACGGCTCCACTTGATTTTTCTACTAACTCAGGACAATTCAACACAAAAATAGTTTATCATGAAGCAGTATGTTCTATCCCATAATAGGGTAGACAGGGTTGCCCTGACAGATATGTCGCACCAGAAAATAGCAATGGCAATAGCATTTAGACTTATATACCACGTCAAGGTGCTTTTACAGCCCTCTCTAAGTGGTTTACAGAGTCAGCCTCTTTCCCCCAACAATCTGGGTCCTCATTTTACCCACCTCAGAAGGATGGAAGCCTGAGTCAACCTTGAGCCTGGTGGGATTTGAACTGCCAAATTGTAGACAGTTCAAACCACTCTTGCCATTAGCAAAAGTGGCCTGCAGTACTGCACTCTAACCACTGCATCACAAAAGCACAAAAGAAGAAGACCAATGGCATGGATGGACCGAAAGGAGGACGCCTTCTTAAATAGTCTTTAACCCCCCGGGTTAGGAAGAGGAGGTGGTTGGGGGGGAGAAGGAGGAGGAGGAAGAGGAGGAGGAGAGGAAGAGGAGGAAGAAGAAGAAGAAGAGGAAGAGGAAGAGGAAGAAGAGGAGGAAGAAGAAGAAGAGGAGGAAGAGGAAGAAGAAGAAGAAGAAGAAGAAGAAGAAGAAGAAGAAGAAGAAGAAGAAGAAGAAGAAGAAGAAGAAGAAGAAGAAGAAGAAAGAAGTCTCATTGTAATTGCCTCACAGCTGCAAGCTAAGTATCTCAGAACTGATAAGGGACTTGTACAAATTACCAGTTTGTTTGGAGCCGAGTGCTCTTTGCTATACCAAAAGAGGGCTTAGCTCCAAATTCCATTCCTCATTGATGGTAAGCAGAAATCTACCAGTTTTTGAACAGATACACTTTGCAATGCTGGAATTAGAATGAAAAGTGCTTGGATGCCTTAAAAATTAAAGGCTAAGTTATATAAGACAACTTATTATATATTAATCTTGTATTACAGACCTTGAAAATAGCTCACGAGGTGAGAATATGCATTCTTCCTATAATATTTTTTTTAAAAATGTGACTCTGAACTATTAGATTGAAACAGGAAATAGAACTTGATTTATCAACTCAAAAAGTTGTCATAGCCAGAAAAAAAGAATATTGATTCTGCTCTCGCAACCTTCTATTCCAAAAGATTTCTCTTTTATGAAGAACACTAATTTATATTATCTGTTCAAGCCCAGTATTTTGGCATTCTGATTCCTTGCATGACTTGTATAGAAGGAACTATTGATTTTTTTACTTTGGTGTTATAGATTTGAAGATTGCTCTTTAAAAACTTTCTTTTTATCTTGCTCACCATAGATAGAATACACACACACACACACAAACACACATATGCACAAATACAGCAACTGAGAACTGTGCATTTAGCTATGCAGAATAGTGTAAGTTGCAAGTCTCAAAGGAGGAACTGAATAGATACAGAGAACTTGTTTTGAAAATGATTCCTTTAGGATTTACGTTATGTAAATATAATACAAGCTATCCTAGAATTGTATGCTTAAGAGACACTGTCTTCAAAGATTTCTCTAGATATTTTTTTCAGCTGTATACATTAGGAAGAAACATGGAGGGTTTTTTTTCCCCTTTAAGAAAATAAGTATCCAATGCCATATATAATTTTTTAAGCGGCATTTTCACAACCTGCGTTCCCAGATTTTCTATGATATAAAACAGAACCCAAGAACCTGATATGTATGAAGGGCTTGAAAATATTAAGTTCCCCCACCTACAAGAGAGTAATGGTTGGTGAGGATGACAGAATTGGTAGAAATGGCCAAATGGATTTGATTGATTAGGGAAAAGATGACAACTACATTTGTTAGTGACTGGAAACCATTAAATGGATTTTTTGTTTTTTAAAAGAATACTTGCGACTTGTGGATTTGACAGTTAGAATGGATTGAATATGGAAAGAAAATAGCCACACTACAGCTATAGAGACAAAGGATAAAGTATAAATGCATCTATGTATTTATCGTAAAGTTTCTTTCTTGGGTTTTTCCCCCCATTTTTTTTATATTTACTTATTACTTTCCTTTACATTTTTTTCTATAAATATCTATTCTTTTAGTTTGCTGGGAGTTGAAGTCCACATATCTTCAATCTTCAAATTGTTAAGGTTGAGAAACATTATCTTAAAATATAGAAATTTAGATTTTTGGAAGCTTGACCTCAGTTTACATAAATAAAGGAAGCATCCCTTACAAGCTAAAACATCTTTAGCTTTTGACTGGTTCAGAAAAAAGAGTGATTAAAACTACTTAAAACAAACCTGATCCAAATACTTAAAACTGGTTGATTCATAGATAATGCTGATAAAAATCAAGGCAAGTAAAAGAAAATTATTTTGGTTAATAAACCCAGATTAATCTTAAGTCTATCTATTTAACTCTTTGCCCTTGTCTTCAAAGGTCTTCTGAGATTGTGTCTTAGACTCCTAAACCTAACCCTTGATCCATGCATGTATTTTTTTTGCTTGTTTGTTTGTTTATATTTGTCAAACAATTATAGGATGGAAATTTGTATAAATAAAGGTAATGATAAAAAGTAATGATAGAAGACAATAGAACAGTAGGACAGGGACAGTAGGCACAATGGTGCTCTTATACACTCCCCTTACTTATATTCATCATTTTTAGGGAACTCTAATAATATTTTAGGAAAGAGAGGTATATATAAAAAAATCTCAGAAAAACCTAACTTTTGGTACAAAGCAAAACATTCATCTTTGTATCAATTCACCTAGAAATTATTGGCCACCTGCAAGTTTTTTAAAGTATCTTCGAATCATAAACATGTTTCTCTGTGATAGAAATCAGTCTGACAGATTCACTGTCTTCAAGCATGAAAAGCACATTAATTTGAATCCTTGGCGGACTGATGACAAGGCATACAAAGTGAGAAACCTACCACAAAAATGCAAAAGTGCATAGGTCTGTTTTGTTCAAGTTTTCAACCCACCATAGTCAGCAACTTTATTCAGGAAAGCTGCTAGGACATTTATCCAAAGGCAGTTTCCTGTTATCTGATTTTATTCAATTTATTGAGTGATTACTGATCATGACAGAAGCTGACCAGCTTCTCTAATGCCTTGAAATGTTTTCCCCTTTTGACAGTTGAGCCACAAGATTTCTGCCTCTTACAAACTCCATGCGAAATAGTAGATAATTATAGTAGGTAATTGAACCAGTTGAACTGAGATTCCAAGTTACCTTCACCATATCTAGGCTGCAAGAAATGCAGCTGGACAATTTTCTGGGTCTTGTTTTTGTTTCACCTAACTCATGATTTGCCTGAATTTCTGTAGGAGAAACATAGCATCCATAGTTGGAACAGATTGGAATAAAGTGAACCTGATTTAAGAATAGATTTTACACACAGAGAGACACACACAAAATAGCGGCGATTTAATGTGTTTCACTCCAGACAATATGCCCACCCAAATTCTATTTCAACTTCCTTTCAAGTAATTTACATGAAACATTATTTCCTGGGTCAGGATAGGATAGGATAGGATAGAGTGGAGTGGAGTGGAGTGGAATGGAATGGAATGGAATGGAATAGAATAGAATAGAATAGAATAGAATTCTTTATTGGCCAAGTGTGATTGGACACACAAGGAATTTGTCTTGGTGCATATACTCTCAATATACATAAAAGAAAAGATACATTTGTCAAGAATCATAAGTTACAACACTTAATTTTTGACATAGGGTACAAATAAGCAATCAGGAAACAATCAATATTAATATAAATCATAATGATACAAGCAACAAGTTACAGTCATAAATAGGAGGAGCTGGGTGATAGGAAGCAGTAGCGGATTGCTACTGGAATGGTAAAGGATGCCACACCAGTAGCACCTTTTTGAGGTTGAGCTGTGTGTGCAGCTTTGGGTATCCTGTTCAAGTTTGGAAGACTCCCTCCAGCTTTCTGGAAGAGAATTTAAAAATCACAATTACAATTACTACAAATAGAATACCTTCCCGTGACTTGCTAGGGGTAGCACACAGCTATATAAAATATAATTAAAATCGTTAGCCTTAAATAATACAGAGATTTGTGTTGGCATGTTTGCATGCACACACACACACACACACACACACACATACACTGCTCAGAGATTGCTTGAGATGGATGTTCTCTGATGTCAAGCAAATGTGAAAGATTTTCCAAAGGTCCTAGAAATTTCCTAAAAGCTGAAGAAGTTATCCCTAAGATAGATAGACTGACCTAGCTAAAGGCTGATCTGTCTAACTACATAATATTTTTCTCCAAAGAGACTTTCTTAATGTTGAAAACCTGTTCTGTCTGTGTCCCTCCAGAAGCAAACACCAACCCAAAAAGTGAAGCCAGACACACTGGTAAAAAGCAAAGGCAGTTTATATAATTCAAAGCAAACGCAGGTAACAGAAAATGTCCTTACAAACAGGAACACGCTGGAACTTCAAAGAGGTTTCATGAATGCCATGAAGTAAAACAGGATTCTTGCTGTCAAAAACAACGCTGGATATAACAAACATACGCCTCCCCCAAGTCTTCCAGACTGCTAGGCCACAAGCCAAGATCAGAGACGCCGAGAAGCAAAGCAGGGTCACAGAACTTCCAGTTGATAATGCTCCACAAGACTGCAAGGGCGGGCCTGCCTTTTAAACCCTGCTGAGGAGAACCACACCCAAACCCAGCTGTTGCCAATTCAGTGATGCCAATACCTTTCTAATTGGTCCCGTCTCTGAGCTGCACGTCGCTGTCTCATGTCAATTATAGCCTGTGCGTCCTCATCCAATGAGGCCAGGCTACTGGCTGGGGAGAGCCCCCCCCCTGGGGCTCTCAGGCTGCTCTCCCTCCTCCTCTTCCTGACTTTCCTCTCCCCCGTCTGCCTGTTCCTCCCCCTCCTGTTCACTGTCCTCCTCCTCCGGGCATGGATCCAGCAGAGACGCAGCCGGTCCCTGAGGAGCCTCAGGCTGAATCACAACAAAACCTAGGTTGCCTTGTGATTTTCTGCTCTTTCTGCCCCTAGATATCCAATATAGAGTCTCTTTCAAACTTTCTTAAAACTTGACACTTCCTAGACCACAAACAAATAAAGAAAATAGAGTTTTGATCATTCCATATCCTTTCCTTCTTCCCCCTCCCCTCTAAAATACCATGGTTGTGACTCCTCCTGCCTCTATAATTTGTTTTACTTTGGAAGTTTTTATTTCCAGAAGTCCTGTATTCAGGGATGTCCTTTAATTTCAGCTGCAGCAAAATTGGGGAACCAATTTGAAATAGAACACCTGTTGTGGTTCTGCTGGGTATATTTTTATAGACACAGTCAAATACATGGTGAGCTTTGTGAGAGAAATAAAGCATAGGAAGAGACAGCAAATGCCTTCTTTTTTTTCCCTTTGAATTTCCAACATTTCATCTTCTGTGACATTATTGCACCAAATTGCTGTTTGTTTCATTCTATGTAGATTAACTACACTTAAAACATAGAACTGAAGAACTCCAAATACTACATTGTATCATTTATTTTTGTCTTATTGCAAAGGCCTCAAGGAAGGGGGAAAAAACCATTTGATTTTCTCAAATTCCATCAATTATTTCAGACATTGCCTTTCAAATATGTCTTAGAGTCACAATAGAGCTGAGACAACTTGCCACTTTAAATCAGTTAAACAGCATTTACCATTTAGACTTATAGACTTATTCACAGTGCTTTTACAGCCCTCCCTAAGTGGTTTACAGAATCAACATATTCCTCCAACAATCTGGGTCCTCATTTTACTCACCTTGGAAATCAACCTTGAGCCGATTATAAGATTTGAACTGCTGAACTAAAACTAACAGTTAGCTGAAGTAGCCTGCAATGCTTCACTCTAAACAATGCGCCACCCCGGCTCTTAAATGTCTGTTAGAATGAAAATGCAAATCAGGAAGGAAGGAAGGAAGGAAGGAAGGTGGGGGAGGAAAGGATAGGGAGGAAGGAAGGAAAGAAGGAAGGGAGGGAGGAAGAAGGGGAGGAAGGGAGGGAGGGAGGGAGGAAGGAAGGTGGGGGAAGAAAGGATAGGGAGGAAGGAAAGAAAGAAGGGTGGGAGGGAGGGAGGAAGGAGGGGAGGAAGGAATGAAGGAAGGTGGAGGAAGAAAGGATAGGGAGGAAGGAAGGAAAGAAAGAAGGGAGGGAGGAGAGAAGGGAGGAAGGGAGGGAGGGAGGAAGGAAGGTGGGGGAAGAAAGGATAAGGAGGAAGGAAGGAAAGAAGGGAGGGAGTGAGGGAGGAAGGAGGGGAGGAAGGAAGGAAGGAAGGTGGAGGAAGAAAGGATAGGGAGGAAGGAAGGAAAGAAAGAAGGGAGGGAGGAGAGAAGGAAGGAAGGGAGGGAGGAAGGAAGGAAGGAAGTGAGGGAGGGAGGGAGGGAGGAAGGTGGGGGAAGGAAGGATAGGGAGGAAGGAAGGAAAGAAGGGAGGGAGGAGGGGAAGGGAGGGAAGGGAGGAAGGGAGGGAGGGAGGAAGGGATGGAGGGAGGGAGGGCAGGAAGAAGGAAGGAAGGAAGGTGGGGGAAGAAAGGATAGGGAGAAAGGAAGGAAAGAAGGAAGGGAGGGAAGAAGGTGGGGGAAGGAAGGATAGGGAGGAAGGAAGGAAGGGAGGGAGGGAGGAAGGGAGGGTGAAAGAAGGATTAGTTTGCTTTGCTTTTTGCTTGTTTTATGCTGGCGTTTATGTTATGACTTAACATGCTCATTTGAAGTCTACTATGATGGTAATATAATTGTGAAATATAACAAAAAAAAGGATGGTTGATCAAGTCAAATGAACTGAAATAGAAAACCCAATTTACATGTTTTAAACTTCTATTAGCAACAGAATAATTAGAAAGGAAAAAGAGAATTGAAACCAGCCTGATAAACATCTGTTCCTGATATCGTTGTACGTTCGGTGTCGTAAGATGCTGGTTTTCTTTATATCTGTCATGACTTTTTCTCTGAATAAGTTACTGAGCTGGTGCAGGCTACAATCTGCATTCTGAGGCAGATCTTCTACCATAATCTTATGGATGAAATAGATGGACTAGTTAGAAACTGCTATTTCTCCAGTTCCTCTTTTAATACTATCCTACCTGATTATCACTTCAAGAAGTATTTAGTTACTCTTTTGTGTTGAATTACTCTTAGTGAAGATGTAAAGCACTTATAGATTTTTCATTACTCCCTCAACATACATAGGCCAGTATTGTGGCAATTACTTTTGGATTGAAAACACCTACATATTGTTGAGATCAGTAATGGGCTGCTGGGGAGGGAGGGGTTAGATGCAGTTAGGGTATTAAGTTTATGCACTATTTATTGAATTGTTAATAGTTTTTTTTATTGCCCTTCCTTCTCTAGTACCTTAATATGATCCTTCATTACTTTTAAATTAGGAAATAATTAAACAGTATGTTTTTACCCATAAATCAATTTAATCATCATCTCAAACTGAACTTTTATAGCAATTCAAGAAAATTGAGCCACTTGCCTAATCTGTTATCATACTGGACCTTGTGGGTTCAGGACAAAACCATAAAATGTTAATGTGTTCCTCAACAAATAATGCTGTTTATCATGGGTCCTTTTTGTGGCTATTTCAATAATGTTACTTAATCAACTGAAAAAGAGTCCAAGCACCTATTTGAAAACTTATCTTGGTCGGAATGCCACTCCCACTCAGTCACATGACCTTTAAGCCACACCCGGTCACATGATTGTCAAGCCACTCCCATATGGTCACATGATGATCAAGCCACACGCACAAAACAAGCCACACCCACAGTGTTGCAGTAAAAAAATTGACAGCCCATCACTGGTTGGGATGAACATTATGGAATCCTATCAATACTCATATTGGGTTTCCAGGCAGCAGCTTTTTGTGTCTGTTGCAATGTTCAAAGTTGATTAGATGTCTAGAGTCCAACACCTAAAAACTAATTATCTAAACTTACAACAAAATATGGTCTGGTCTAAAATTGTGGCAATATTGGCCTCTGGAGCCTTTGGGTCATGAGTGAAATGCTACCAGTTCAGCATGGTTTGGGTGTACTGGTAGAAGCGGCCATTTACTTGCACAGGCGCAAAACATTCTGTGGATGAAAAAATATGCCCATGACCCACACAGGGGGAAAAAAACCCCACACCATGTGTGCACTTTTGAACCAGTAGGAAGGGTAAGTAGATTTCATTGCTGCTTTAGAAATCTGGAGAAATCCAAGATCATTTATGAAAAGCTAAATCTGCCAATATTGAAAATATGGAGTAGGATGCATCTGTAACTTATTTCAGAACTCCCATTTGGTCAGCTCTTAACTATGAAAAAAAAAATCTAACAACACATTAGTTCCAGATTTTTTTTAAAAAAATCCTACCATATTTTTCACAGTATAAGATGCACCTTTTTCCTTCCTAAAAGAGGCTGAAATTTTGGGTGTGTTGTTGTGGTTAGCTCTGGCCCAGCTCCTGCCCCAAGGACTGTGGATGTGGGGGAGACATCCACATGCTGCAGGCCTGTTTTGCCCCCCCACCCGGTGGAATCTGCTGATGAAGGCTCCTCTGACCAAGAAGACATGAGTGACAGGGAGGAGGAGAGTGGGGCAGACAGCTCAGAAGGAGATCAATTATCTAGCTCCTCCTTGGATTCAGAACAAGAGTTAATGATACAGCCACGCATGTGGAGAGCGATGCATAGGCAGCAACAACTGAGAGATTATTATCAAAGAAAATGAGGCCACCTCTGGTTGGGTGGGGCTGTAGTAATTAGTGAGGCTGCTATAAATAGCAGCCTGTGGGTTTGGCCATTGTGGAGGATTATCTGATTGTTGTGTTTCGTGACTGCTTTACTGACTTTGACCTTTTGTGTGCTGCTTTTTCCCCATTTTGAAACTAAACAAGAGCAAAGTGTGTTTCACTTTGTGAAAGAAGAAGGACTGTGAATTGCCTCACAGAACTGATAAGGGACTTGTACAAATTACCAGTTTGTTTGGAGACCAGTGCTCTTTGCTATACCAAAAGAGGGCTTGGTTTATGTGAATTTTCATTATAAAGAACATTGTTTTGAATTTTCAAACATGTGTGTGTCTGAAATTTGTACCTGTGAATTTTTGGGAGGAGTCTACCAGAGAGCCCGACAGAACAGTGTGTATACTCTGAATGTAGCTTTTTTGAAGCTTTTTTCCAGCCTTAACAAGGTGCTTATGATCATCCTGGCTCTCAAGCTTGTTTTCAGAAGACTTTTTTTTAGCCCTAATGAGGTGCTAATGATTTTCCCATCTTGCAGGATTTTTTTCATTGCTACTCCAAAGAAGGGGTTTTTTTCAGTCCGAACCAGGGGATAACACTGCAAAAACTGACCAGACTAAGGACACTGAATATCTGGTAGGTAGATTTTTCCCCTATTTTCCTCTCCCAATACTAAGGTGTGTCTTATACTCCGAAAAATAAGAATAGCTTAAGATTTAAGAGCAGTAGACTACAAGGCGATTCCAGTGGCAATTTCTATTCATAAATATAACATCATAGCTTCATTACTTGATTCCGTGCCATACAGAAAAAGAAATCTTTGTTCTGAAGTAGATTTCTCTTATGTCTATTTTGGACATAGGAATTTTAGGAGAAAGCTAATGAGAAT
Organism: Erythrolamprus reginae; assembly: GCF_031021105.1. Taxonomy (NCBI): domain Eukaryota; kingdom Metazoa; phylum Chordata; class Lepidosauria; order Squamata; family Dipsadidae; genus Erythrolamprus; species Erythrolamprus reginae. Next base: position 128,199,458 of record NC_091953.1, on the reverse strand, counting down.
TGCCACTGAGTTTTGCCTATAGCAAATCTTGAACTTAATGTGAAGTGTCTTGGTTATACAAAAAGTCTGAAAGAATTCTAAGGGAAGCATCAAAGAATTTCAATGAGATGTATAGGCTGTGGGTGTATGGGTAGGTCTTTATGTTCCGCAATGAAAGTTGAGAAAATGTCCATTGGTTTGGGGTCCCAATTTAGAGTCCTTCATGAATCATGATCAAACATCTGAAAAGTAGAGCCATCCATTTTATCATTTATCTCCTTTGAAAAATCTTCCAGGGGCATGGTTGACAAATGATCCCAGGGTCAATAAAGAAAGAAAAGTGAGCACAATGAAAGTTTGGGTTTAAATTTTGTTTCTGTTTTTATGGTGGCTCAGAGTTCCTTCCTGGGCGATATCGCATGCTGCTTTAGAAGCTGTTCCTATGAAGACAAAGGGGGATCAAACTGTTTTCCAAAGCATCAAAAGGCAAAATAAAGAAGCAATGGATGGAAACTGTTGTGTTTGGGCCTGGGCCAGCTGTTGCTCCCACAGATGGGAGAGACGTGGCACAAAGTGAGCGCGAAAGCCTGGCTGACAGCCAGGAAGACGTGGCAGACAGCCAGGAGGATGAGGCCACTGGTTCGCAGGATTCAGCAGACAGCCCAGGGGATTTGGCATGGAGTCCCTCAGACAGTCTTTCGTCCTTGGATTCTTCTGTAGATCAATATATTGATCTGCATAGCCAAAGAGCTATGCAAAGAAGGGATCGATTGAAGGAGTATTACAAGTCATCAGAGTAGCACCTGGGCTGGGTGTGGTTCTTATACTGAGGGCTGGGTGTGGTTCCCTTAATGGGGGCTAAAGGTATAAAAGGGAACAAAGGCACAAGGCAAACTGTGGCTGTTTATCTGTGTTATTTTGTGGTTCCTTCTCTGAAGTTTCTGTGCCGTGCCTTTGGAGTTTTCAACCCAGCTTTTTCAGACACATGGGAGGTGAAACCTCTGGGGCTTGCTGTTTGCTCCAAAGATTCAAAAGGACTCCTGAAACATCTTTGCTCATTCCAGGTTGTCTTTGTTTGTTTTTTCCTGTGTTTTTGTATGCGGCTGAAGTAAGCCTTGCACTATCATTGTTTCCGGAAATAAGGACTGTTTTGAGTAACCCTTTTTTGTTTATTTATTACAAGTTTGCTGATTAGCAGAGCACGTGTGTGTTTGATTTCTTTTCCTTGGACTGTTACGCATTGCCTGAGCCCAGTCAGGCAGAACAGAAACTAAACAAGGACAGTTGCAATCTAGAACTAAGGATAAATTTCCTAAGGGTGAGAGCAGCTTGGCTTCAAAAGTTGTAGGTGTTTCACCTCTCAAGGCTTTCAAAAAAGAGACTGGACAACCTGAAGCAGTGTAGGGCCGTGATGGTGAACCTATGGCATGCCAGCTGATTTTTGGAATGCATGGGAGGGCTTGTGGGAGACTTGCGCATATTTGTGGGGTCCTGCACAATTGATAATCAATTTCACATGCTGTTGTGCATATTCAACTTTGTACAGAGCAAAGTATTCAATGAGAATATTTCATTCATTCAGATCTAGGATGTGTTCTTTGAGTGTTCCCTTTATTTATTTTTTTGAGCAGTATATATAATATGGGTATTACTGTAAACCGTAGTCTTTAGCGAATGATGATAAATATACAAATGAATAAATACTCTCTTAAGCATTCAACCTAAATGTGCAGGCAGCTACAGCACAAATCACATTTATGTGTTTTTAAAAATGTCCTTTAAAATATGAACAATATCACTATTTGGAATGAGATTAAGGTCAAAACATGTGAATAAATTTATGACTTATCACAGTATGCCTCTCCCTTGTGCCAAAACACACAATTCACATTTTTGTTTTAAAATTCCAAAGAACCTAAGGTGCTTTGAAATTCAAAAGGACAGTGAGATTGTGCAGTTAATATTCCTTATTAGCACAAGTCTACTAGAGCAAAATATGCTTTTTTATTTGCTTGATTACTTCTTGATTGTGCTATTACATCTAGGTCAGCAGTTTTTAAAGATATTTGCACTGACAGCTGTCAGGTGAGTATAGCTACCTGTATGCAAGCTCAGGAAGGATTCAATAGTTTTGAGTCTCACATACTTCATAAAAATCCTTTCAGATTGATTCTAAAAGATGGCTTTCCCTCCAATTTGCTCTGATCCAGGCAACTATGAAAATGAGAAATCTTGAGAAATGAATATCTCCTGTTTTCCAAGGTATCCATGTAGCCTTCAGAATACATGAATTAAAGAATCAAAAACAACTGGCAATAACTTATATATGATCAGGCGTGAAATCCAGCAGATTCTGACAGGTTCTGGAGAACCAGTAGCAGACATTTTGAATAGTTTGGAGAACCTCTGGCTGCCCCCAAAGTGGGGTGGAATGGAGATTTTGCAATATCCTTCCCCCAGGAATGGAGATTTTACAGTGTTCTTTCCCTGGAGTGGGGAGAGAATGGAGATTTTGCAGTGTCCTTCCCCAGGATTGAGGAGGGAATGGAGAATCTGTAGTATCCTTCCCCTGGAGTGGGAAAGGAATGGAGATTTTGCAGTATCCTTCCCCTGGAGTGGCGAGGGAATGGAGATTTTGGAGTATCCTTCCCCTGGAGTGGGGAGGGAATGGAAATTTTGCAATATCCTTCCCCTGGAGTGGGGAGGGAATGGAAATTTTGCAATATCCTTCCCTTGGAGTGGGGAGGGAATGGAGATTTTGCAGTGTCCTTCCCCTGGAGTGGGGAGGGAATGGAGAATTTAGAGTATCCTTCCCCTGGAGTGGGGAGGAAATGGAAATTTTGCAGTATCCTTCCCCTGGAATGGGGAGGGAATGGGAGGGAAGAATTTTGCAATATCCTTCCCTTGGAGTGGGGAGGGAATGGAGATTTTGCAGTGTCCTTCCCCTGGAGTGGGGAGGGAATGGAGAATTTAGAGTATCCTTCCCCTGGAGTGTGGAGGGAATGGAAAGATTGCTATATCCTCCCCCTGGAGTCGGGTGGTAAGAGACACATCTCTTATCTATCTATCTATCTATCTATCTATCTATCTATCTATCTATCTATCTATCTATCTATCTATCTATCTATCTATCTATCTATCATCGTCTATCTATCTATCTATCTATCTATCTATCTATCTATCATCTATCTATCTATCTATCATCTGTCTATCTATCTATCTATCTATCATCGTCTGTCTATCTATCTATCATCTGTCTATCTATCTATCTATCTATCTATCTATCTATCTATCTATCTATCTATCTATCTATCATCTATCCTCAAGAGAGGTTTGAGAAGCCCTTTTAAAACAACAATAACATAAATTTCAGACTACTTGCTAGGTATTGCTACTGAAGCTTCTTCCAATAATAACCCTATCTTAATGAAGAGAGACAATATGGAGAGAAGCAATCACATTCATCTTTTCTTGGCTATTTGGGGTTCTAACTATAGATGACATGATTTACTTAAAACGACCCCATTGTTTTCTCTTTCACACCCTAGCAGTTACTCAACCTATTTCATGTGATGCCTGCATGTCTCCAGAAATTGATAAATTGAATTAATGATGCTGAATTGTTTGCTACCTTCACTATTCTGTTGCTGGTTCAATGATTCAGAGAATTTAAGACCTCAATCTTCTTTTTTTCTCTAATAGCACAAAATCTACAGAGACTACCCAATAAAAGAAAGATTAAAAGATTAAGGATTCTTTTCCACAAGTTCACACTGTCTAAAATTCATTTATATATTTTTTAAAAAATAGGAAGATTAAAAGATTAGATATTCTGTTGCAAAGCATCAGACAATCCTGTTCATTTATTTTCTATTGAATATGATACCTTCTAGATGTATATTTCCCCAAATAGAATCTAGTCCCCAAGGGTTAGAATACAATCAAAGATTTCCCCTCACCCAAACTTTTAACATTCCTTGCAGAAGTGCATCAAGAGTAAACCTGACATGAACACTGGATTTGCCTGAGGCAAACATTAGAACCTGGGCATTTTTTTCTGCTATTTTTATAGCATTCTCTTCTTGTTGTTTGATACCTCTTCAGAAGAAATCCAGCATCATTTGTCTGGTTATGCAGCAAAGTCTCCATGGAATGCTTTCATTTTATCAAAAAGATTTTTTTTTAAAAAAAACTGTGTTATTTAACTTTGGGGCACTTCAGAAGTAGAGTTTCATAGTTAGAATTACAATCAATTCAATTTCTAACAGTTTCTCCAGCTGAAATGTGGATAGGATAGGACAGGACACGTCTGGTTATGTTATGTTATGTTGTGTTGTGTTGTGTTGCGTTGCGTTGCATTGCATTAGGTTAGGTTAGGGTAGGGTAGGGTAGGGTAGGGTAGGGTAGGTTTGACTTGACTTGACTTCTTTATTGGCCAAGTGTGATTGGACACACAAGGAATGTGTCTTTGGTGCATAAGCTCTCAGTGTACATAAAAGAATACATTCATCAAGAATCATAAGATTCAACACTTAGTGATAGTCATAGGATACTAAATAAGCCATCAAAATCATACTAGAAAACTAAACAAAACAATTCTGTACTGTTTTCACACTTAACAATTTAGAGAATAGGGAAAAAAGTAACCTAGAACTGAACAGAAATTTCCTGAAAGTTAGAACAATTAATCAGTGGAACAAGTTTCCTCCAGAAGTTGTGAATAATAGAGCTGTTTTAATAATAAAAGAGTTTTAATAATAAAACTTCCAGCACTGGAAGTTTTTAAGAAGTTGAATAACCGTTTGTCTGAAATAGTGTAGGGTTTCCTGCATGGTGTTGGACTAAAATACCTCCAAGTTCCCTTCCAGCACTATTATTCTGTTTTTATGTTTCCTGGTAAACTCCAAATATGCTCTGTGAATATGGCCTTCAGGATGAAGGGAGATCTTTTTCTTCACCATGGAAGTCCTGATGGCATTGATAGGAGTAGAGGAAAACTATCTAAAACTATATTTGCTACTTGATTTTTTTCTTCTTCAGATGGTAGATGTTGATAGAATAGAATAGAATAGAATAGAATAGAATTTTATTGGCCAAGTGTGATTGGACACACAAGGAATTTGTCTTGGTGCATATGCTCTCAGCATACATAAAATAAAATATACATTTGTCAAGAATCATGTGGTGCAACACTTAATGATTGTCATAGGGGTCAAATAAGCAATGAAGAAGCAATATTAATAAAAATCTTAGGATATAAGCAACAAGTTACAGTCATACAGTCAACATGGGAGGAAATGGGTGATAGGAATGATGAGAAAAACTAGTATAATAGAAGTGCAGATTTAGTAGAAAGTCTGACAGTGTTGAGGGAATTATTTGTTTAGTAGAGTGATGGCGTTCGGAAAAAATCTGTTCTTGTGTCTAGGTGTCTTGGTGTGCAGTGCTCTGTAGCAACGTTTTGAGGGTAGGAGTTGAAACAATTTGTGTCCAGGATGTGAGGGGTCAGTAAATATTTTCTCCGCCCTCTTTTTGACTCGTGCAGTATACAGGTCCTCAATGAAAGGCAGGTTGGCAGCAATTGTTTTTTCTACAGTTCTGATTATCCTCTGAAGTCTGTGTCGGTCCTGTTGGGTTGCAGCACCAAACCAGACAGTTATAGAGTGCAGATGACAGACTCAATGATTCCTCTGTAGAACTGTATCAGCAGCTCCTTGGGCAGTTTGAGCTTCCTGAGCTGGCGCAGAAAGAACATTCTTTGTTGTGCTTTTTTGATGATGTTTTTGATGTTAGGTGACCATTTTAGGTCTTGAAATATGATAGAACCTAGAAATTTGAAAGTCTATACTGTTGATATTGTGTTGTCTAGTATTGTGAGAGGTGGAAGGGTTTCTCCTAAAGTCTACCACCATTTCTACCGTTTTGAGTGTGTTCAGTTCTAGATTGTTCTGGTCACACCACAAGGATAGTTGTTCAACTTCCTGTCTGTATGCGGATTCATCATTGTCTCGAATGATGAGTCTGATCACTGTTGTATCATCTGAAAACTTCAGTAGTTTAACAGATGGATCGTTTGAGATGCAGTCATTAGTGTATAGAGAGAAGAGAAGTGGTGAGAGTACACAGCCTTGGGGTGCATCTGTGCTAATTGTACATGTATCTCATGTGATTTTTCCTAGCTTCACCTGCTGCTTCCTGTCTGTTAGGGATGATGATGATGATGATGATGATGATGATGATGATGATGATGATGATGGGAAAAGAGAGCAAAGGAGCAAAAGTGAATCATATAACACCAAGCTGCTGGCATTTTTTTCTTTTTCAAGAGTAATATTTGATTGTACCCTACTTAACAGAATCACAAGTCAAGCATCTGAGTTGTTGGAGCATGTTGCAAGCATACCTTAGTAGCTAAGCAGGCAAGGCAATGCTGAACTGACATTTTAGTGGAAATCATAGATTTATCTACTCTTGTTATCATTTTAATTAAGCAAGTTTCAGCTGAGTGAATATGAATGGGAAGAAAATTGAGTAAATCTTTTGTCAAAAGACAGATTTACTACCAGGAAAAAAGCAGACATGAATAATCAGGATAACAAGAAGGTAGTTAAAATCCTGTTTGATGAGTTATTTAATAGCCATTGACTTCATGGCATTAGTCATCAAGAATTCTACTCATGAAAGAGGGAGTGGGGAAATATCCTATAGGAGCACATTTAGTTATTGTATTTATTTATTTATTTTTCAAATTTATAGGTCACCCTTCTCCTAAGGCACTCAAGGCGGCTTAAAACAATAAACCATGCCTTTATAAGGAAGGTGTATGAACTATTTTTTTTACATTTTAATTATTTTTTAAACAATACAAACACATGAAAGACATTAACAAATCATTCAAATAACTGTTCACTTGCATTTCTGTAGCATCAGCATAACCATTGTTATGCATTGTTACCCAATGATCTTATCACTATTTATGTATTGACCTTTACATAATATTTACAAATTCTTATAGCTACTAATTTCTAATGTCTAATTATTTATATGCATTATTATTATTATTATTATTATTATTATTATTATTATTATTATTATTATTATTATTTTCAAGCCATGTATACAATTTTTCCCAACACAATATAAAATTCTTTCCTTTGCTCGTTCTGCAATTATATAGTAAGCCTGCTCCTTTTTGTACAATCCAACATTTTCTTTATAACTATTATCTCTGTACGGGAATTTTTCATTCTTCCATGTTTGTGCAAGTGCTAACCTGGCAGCCATTAATATATGTGTTATAAGTAATAATTCATTTTTGTATGTTGTCCTCTCATGATTCCTAGCTTTAGTTCTAATTCTTATCCTAACATTTCCTTTACCCATTTGCTAATCATGTTCCCACATTTCTTAACTATTGGGCATGACCACCATAGGTGGTAATATGTTCCATGATCAATGGAAGGTATATGGATTATTAAGTCTTCTATTGAGATACTTCAGGAATCCCCACTTCCTATCTTGCCTCAAGAAAAAAAAATAACTTGTTGAAATGGAAAAGCATTCATGAGTTCTCTGCTAAGAAATTAAGAAAGATAAACTGGGAAAGGAACAAGGAAATAGTATAGTTATGGTCTCTTTGTGCTCAAAAAAGAAGGAGAAAAATATATCTTATGCAGCTAGCTACTTACCAACCAACCAACCAATCTTCTAATTCTACTGGCTTTGATTAAAAAAAAAACCCACCCAACAACAGCATGAAGCTGCTCCAGAAATATTCTGGAACTTCCTTTCCAGAATTCATTACCATCACCCTGAGAGTCTATAAAACCATAGACAATGGGTTGCCTTTTTTAAAAAAAGGCAATTATATGTGTTATTTACTCAGGGTTGCTGAATTTTTCCATTAAAATTCACCTTCGGGGGGAAAATAAAGCATGATAAGAAAAGGCATGTGTTGCAGATATAGTAGACAGGAGATTGATTGATTGATTCACATGCTTAACATATAACATATAAGTCACCCTGAGTCCCATGGGATTGGGCGGCATATAGGTCAAATAAATCAAACTGCCCAAGGAGCTACTGATACAGTTCTACAGAGGAATCATTGCACCTCTATAACTGTCTGGTTTGGTTCTACCCAACAAAACAAACATAGACTTCAGAGGATAATCAGAACTGCAGAAAAAACAATTGCTGCCAACCTGCCTTCCATTGAGGACCTGTATACTGCATGAGTCAAAAAGAGGGCGGGGAAAATATTTACTGATCCCTCACATCCTGGACACAAACTGTTTCAACTCCTACACTCAAAACCTCGTTATAGAGCCCTGCACACCAAGACAACTAGACACAAGAACAGTTTTTTCCCCCAAAACGCCATCACTCTGCTAAACAAATAATTCCCACAACACTGTAAAACTACACCACTATTACTACTAGTTTTTTCTCATCATTCCTATCACCCATCTCCTCCCACTTATGATTGCATGATTGTAACTTGTTGCTTGTATCCTTAAGATTTCTACTAATATTTGTAGTTTCCTGATTCCTATGACAATAATTAAGTGTTGTACCTTATGATTCTTGACAAATGTATCTTTTCTTTTAGGTACACTGAGAGCATATGCACCAAAGACAAATTCCTTCTGTGTCCAATCACACTTGGCCAATAAAGAATTCTATTTTATTCTAAAATTTAAATTAAATTAAATCTGAGTTTGAATTTTCATGTAGACAAGAAATGCTTTGAAAAGTTCTGGACTGAGCTCAAATTATTTTATTCATTCTCTCTCTCTCTCCCCCCCCCACACACACATATGGGGGAGGGGGGATAAAGGAGGAAGGAGAGAGGGTAGGAAGGAAGGAGTGAATTCCAGTCATCTGAAGCAGGAGAGAATGCTGCTACTATCTGCACAAAAATGAAAAAAAGAAGTTGTAGTACAATTAACTCCATTATCATTCTTCTTGTTCTTATTAGTGCACCACGAAAGCGCACCACATAATAAATCCTTGTCAAAATTTATTGAAGCAGATTGCATACACATTTTAAACAAGCACACACTAATGACTGTGTCACTTTTTTCATTCTTCTGGTGTAAGATCACACAATTCTAATACATTTTCTTTAAACTATGAGCCTGAAAATTAAGTCACCTACTCAATCAGCTTGGCTGAAAGATTTAACGTACAATAGCTGTAAATCCTGGCTAGGTTCATCATTTCTCAAAAACATTGGCATATTTTTTTCTCTCCTGGTGGTTCTGTCCAGTTCCTTCTGTAGTGTCAGAGGCAAACTCAAAAGTATAACAATAATTATTCCTCATTATTCCTCTTATCAATGGTTTCTTGACTCTCTTATCATTTCCTCCCCTTTTCCTCTCCTTTTCTTTCTTTCTTTCTTTCTCTTTCTCTCTCTCTCTTTCTCTCTCCCTCTTCCTCTCCCATTCTTTCTTTCTTTCTTTCTTTTTCTCTCTCTCTTTCTCTCTCCCTCTTCCTCTCACTTTCTTTCTTTCTTTCTTTTTTCTTTCTTTTTTTCTTTCTTTCTTTCTTTCACTTTTTCTCTCTCTCTTTCTCTCTCTCTCTCCCTCTTCCTCTCCCATTCTTTCTTTCTTTCTTTCTCTTTCTCTCTCTCTCTTTCTCTCTCCCTCTTCCTCTCCCATTCTTTCTTTCTTTCTCTCTCTCTTTCCCTCTCCCTCTTCCTCTCCCTTTCTTTTTTTCTTTCTTTTTTCTTTCTTTCTTTCTCTTTTTCTCTCTCTTTCTCTCTCCCTCTCCCTCCCTCTCACTTTCTTTCTTTCTTTCTTTCTCTTTTTCTCTCTCTCTTTCTCTCTCCCTCTTCCTCTCCCATTCTTTCTTTCTTTCTTTCTCTTTTTCTCTCTCTTTCTCTCTCCCTCTTCCTCTCCCATTCTTTCTTTCTTTCTTTCTTTCTCTTTTCTCTCTCTCTTTCTCTCTCCCTCTTCCTCTCCCATTCTTTCTTTTTTCTTTCTTTCTTTCTTTCTCTTTTTCTCTCTCTCTTTCTCCCTCCCTCTTCCTCTCCCATTCTTTCTTTCTTTCTTTCTTTCTTTCTTTCTTTCTTTCTTTCTTTCTTTCTCTTTTTCTCTCTCCCTCTTCATCTCCCTTTCTTTCTTTTTTCTTTCTTTCTTTCTTTCTTTCTTTCTTTCTTTTGTATTTATTTAAATTTGTTGTATTTAAATTTTATTGCCATCTGTTTCAAACCAGACACTAACGATTGTGTCCTTTTTTTTCATTTCTACGGTTTTTCAGATCATATAACTGTAATATATTTTCTTTAAACTCCAAGCCTGAAAATAAGACATCGGCTCAGTCAGCTTATTTGAAAGATTTAATGTACAGTAGCTGTAAATCCTGGCTAGTTTCACCACTTCTCTAAATCATAAACAAGACATTATTTCTTCAAGTTTCTATCCAGTTTCTTCTGTGGTGTCAGAGGCAAAAACAATGGGTTGCAATGATTATTCCTCATTACTCCTCTTATCAATGGTGTTCCTAGTCTCTCCTGTCTCCCCCCCCTCTTCTTTGTCTTCTTCCTTTTCTTTCTTTCTTTCTTTCTTTCTTTCATTCTTTCTCTCTCTCTCTCCCTTCCCTCCTTCCTTTCCTTCCTTCCTTCCTTTCCAGCCATCCTTCCTTCCTTCTTCCCTTTCCATCCTTCCTTCCTTCCTTCCTTCCTTCTTTCTTTCTTTCTTTCTTTCTTTCTTTCTCTCTCTCTCTTCTCTCTCTCTCCCTCCCTTCCCTCCTTCCTTTCCTTCCTTCTTTCCTTCTTTCCTTCCTCCCTTTCCATCCTTCCTTCTTTCTTTCTTTCTCTCTCTCTCCCTTCCCTCCTTCCTTTCCTTCCTTCCTTCTTTACTTCCTTCCTTCCATTCCATCCTTCCTTCCTCCCTCCCTCCCTTTCCCTCCATCCTTCCTTCCTTCTTTCTTTCTTTCTTTCTTTCTTTCTTTCTTTCTCTCTTTCTCTCTCTCTCTTTTGTTGTCACCTGCTTGAAATCAACTCGGTAGGCTCATAGAGCAAAGGTGTTTTGTTTTTTTTTAAAGCCACCCTGGAACGTAGAATCTACTGCATTCATTAAGGCCAAGGTTCTATGAGCACTGTTTATTTTTATCAAATTGCATCTAACATTTAATGTGTTGCCTGTCTTCCCGAACCAATTCACAAATAATGAAATGAAATGAAATGCATTTAAAATGCAAAACTTTTTTTTTACTTACCAGTTAAAACCGAAGAAATTGAATTTCACTGGGGGAAAAAAATAGCCTTAACATTATAGAATCAGCAGGCAACAAAGACAACAGAATCTGCCAGCTCTCATTAAACCAAGGATAGCAGAAATGCTTTAGAAAATATTATGCTTTTCACTTGCTGGCAGAATTCAGCAGTGCATTCCAAATGAGAATATTATGACCATTCTGAGTAAGAAAAAGGTTTTCTAATCTTTTACCAACAGAATAAAATTGCTAATGGAGCATAATCAGATGTTAAGTACATTGCAGATAAGGAAGTTTAGGCTGGAATCTGCCTACAGGAACAGATGGGGGAGGGGAGGAAACAAGAGGATTAATTTTTTTAAAAAAGGTGGCCCAGAACCATGCAACAGACATGGCCACATTAACATTTTTTGTCTCTTCTCTGTCTTCATCCAAACTATTTAAGCGCCATAGTGGTTAGAATGTAGTACTGCAGGCTACTTCTGCTGCCTTCTGGCTACTTCTGCTGCCTGCCTACTGCCTGCGATTTGGCAGATCTCACCAGGTTCAAGGTTGAATTGTCCACTGGTGAGATTTTGCGTCCTGCACATGCAAAGAAGCAAAAACACCCTGGAACATGTGCACATGCAGGAGAACAGTTCTGGTCACCGTACCTCAAGAAGGATATAATGGAACTGGAAAAGGTGCAAAAAAGGGCAACAAGTATGATCAAGGAAATGGAGCACCTCCCTTATGAAACCAGGTTGCAACGCCTTGGTCTCTTCATCCTTGAAAGACGGTGTTTAAGAGGTGACTGAATCAAAGTGTATAAAATTATGCATGGGATAGAAAAGGTGGATAGAGAAAAATTCTTTTCTCTATCACACAATACTAGGACGAGGGGGCATTCCCTAAAGCTCATAGGTAAGAAAGTGTGGACAAATCAAGGGAAATATTTATTCACCCAGAGGGTTGTTGGTTTATGGAATTCACTTCCAGAAGAGGTCGTGACAGCTGTCAGCCTTAATAGCTTCAAGGCAGGATTGGACAGATTCATGGATGCCAAGTGTATCGGTGGTTATTGAAATGGATGTCCATGTGCCGCCTCTATGTTGGTTGAAGCAGGCAGGATTCCCTTGAGTATCATTTGTTGGGGGTCAAGGGAAAGGGAGGGTCTTGCCTCCTCTTTCTGCTCAAGATCCCCATGTACAATTGGTGGGTCACTGTGTGACACAGAATGCTGGACTCGATGGGCTTTGGCCTGATTCAGCCTGGCTCTTCTAATGTTCTTGTGTTCTAACAGAAGTTGCACATGCAGCGCACCAGTAGCAGCAGTAATGGGAATCCCCCCCCTGGTCCACTTGTGCAATTTTTTCCCCATGCATGCTCAATAGCTGGAATCGACCCAAAACACAGCTGAGGAGCTGATCCGCTGTGCTTTGGGTGAAGTAATAAAGGTCAGTATTAACCTGGGGGCAGGTGGGAGGGCCCTTTTTCAAGCAGTGAAAGAGGAGAAGCCATCCAAACAGGGAAAAATTCAGATTTTTTTAAAAAAAGATAATAATAATAATAATAATAATAATAATAATAATAATAATAATAATAATAAACTGTAACTCAATGCCGTATGGACAGTTGGCAAAACAAAGCATTGCATGGCCAGTTCTTGGAGAAGATTGAAGGCAAAGTGGATAAGGAAAAGACCTGGTCATGGCTTACAAGTGGAACACTAAAAAAGGAGACAGAAGGACTAATACTGGCGGCACAAGAACAGGCTATTAGAACAAATGCTGTCAAAGCCAGAATTGAAAAATCAACAGATGATCCAAAGTGCAGACTCTGTAAAGAAACAGATGAAACAATCGATCACATACTCGGCTGCTGCAAAAAGATTGCACAGACTGACTACAAGCATAGACATGATGCTGTGGCACAGATGATCCACTGGAACTTGTGCCGGAACTACCATTTACCAGTGGCAAATAACTGGTGGGATCATGAGCCTGAAAAAGTGGTCGAAAATGAGCAAGCAAAACTACTATGGGACTTCCGACTTCAGACTGACTGAATTCTGAAGCATGACACACCAGACATTGTGATCGTGGAGAAAAAGAAAGTATGGATCATCGACATCGCAATCCCAGGAGACAGCAGAATTGAGGAGAAGCAGCTAGAGAAATTAGTGAAATACGAAGATCTAAAAATCAAGCTGCAATGACTCTGGCATAAGCCAGTGAAAGTGGTCCCAGTGGTACTTGGCACGCTGGGTGCAGTACCAAAGGATCTCAGCGGACATTTGAAAACCATCGGAATTGACAAAATCTCCATCTGTCAATTGCAAAAGGCCGCTTTACTGGGATGAGCAAACATAATTCGCCGCTACATCACGCAGTCCTAGGTGCTTGGGAAGCGCCCGACTGGTGATGAAATACGAAATCCAGCATAGTGATCTTGTTTCTGTGTTGTACTGACATAATAATAATAATAATAATAATAATAATAATAATAATAATAATAATAATAATAATTTATTAGATTTGTATACCACCCCTCTCCGCAGACTCGATGGCGGCATTCATGGACCGGCACCAACTTTGTGACTACTTCACCAGCTGGTCACTACTAGTTTGGGAGGTCCAGTCTGAACTGGGAGGAGCACACTCCTACTCCTGATACATATTCAACCATGCAGGATATGCTTAAGATCCAAAATATATTTTCATTTCTCCTAGTTAAATCAGTTTTTTAGGTGACTGTTATTATCCCATGATCTTGACTTTCTGGTGTTTTTCCTTTTGATTCCACGTGTAATGTTTGAAAATTGGTCATGTTGCTATGCTTGTTCACCACCCAAAGTCAGGCTACATGAGATGGGTGGCCAGATCCATTGGCAAAAATTAATTAGTTAGTTAATGAATCACCCTAAGTTGCTTTCACAGTGTGCATTACTATAAATGTCCGTGACTTTATTTAGCTCCATTGCTACATTACAAGAGCTGAGAAATAATAAGCTATGATAAAAGATAAAGCCCTGGATCCCTGCTTTATCCTACGTCATGTTGAGAGTGGTCTCTTGCTGGTTTTATAGCTGTGTTCACAGGAAACGAATAGAACTTCCCACAAGGGGGAAAGAAACCCACTGAGTTTTTATGAGCAAAGCTCCCTTTAGGAAATTATGCAATCTTTTAGCATACAGGAAGACTAAATAAGGAAGGGAAACCTCATAGTTCACAGGAACTAAAGCCAGCAGTCTGCAGCACCAGCCAAAAAAGCCAATGCAGTCCTAAGTTGCAATTACAGAGGACTGCAAAAAGTTTTACTACCATACTGTGGGTGTGGCTTATTTTGTGGATGTGGCTTGCTGCCCATGTGACCAGGTGGGAGTGGCTTGACGATCATGTGAGTGGGTGTGGCTTAAAGGTCAGGTGACTGGCTTAAAGGTGACCTACTCATGTCAAGGGTTTGAGTTAGGGTTAGGATGCCTGGCCTCTCCTCACCTCAAAGAGATACAATTTCCCTATCTATTTATTTACTATTACTGAACATCCAAAATATGCTATCTAATTCTATATATGTCACATCCTAGACACAAATTGTTTCAACTCCTACCCTCAAAACGTTGCTACAGAGCATTGCACACCAAGACAACTAGACGCAAGAACAGTTTTTTTCTGAACGCCATCACTCTCCTAAACAAATAATTCCCTCAACACTGTCAGACTTTCTACTAAATCTGCACTTCTATTCTACTAGTTTTTCTCATCATTCCTATCACCCATTTCCTCCCATGTTGACTGTATGACTGTAACTTGTTGCTTGTATCCTAAGATTTTTATTAATATTGCTTCTTCATTGCTTATTTGACCCCTATGACAATCATTAAGTGTTATACCACATGATTCTTGACAAATGTATATTTTATTTTATGTACGCTGAGAGCATATGCACCAAGACACACTTGGCCAATAAAATTCTATTCTATTCTATTCTATTCCATTCCATTCCATTCCATTCCATTCTATTCTATTCTATTCTATATGTATGCCATATGTGTACATACATATTACACAAAGGCACATAAAAATAGACATTATCTACTATATAAACACACACGGACAGCACTTCTAAAATTATACACATTGATTTACTGCGATAGGAAAAACATACCCAGAGCCCAGAAGGGAAAAAAAATCAAAATATTTCTACCCATTTTGTGTACCTGACCGTACCTGTAGGAGCCCATTACCCTTCCTAATACCACATGGCTACCTAGAATTGAACTCTCAACCTTCCTAGTGAAAGGCAACCTTCTTCACCACTAGACCACCTGTTATGTCGGGCTCTCTGGTAGACCCAAAAATTCACAGGTACAAATTTCAGACACACACACACGTTTGAAAATTCAAAACAATGTTCTTTATAAGGAAAATTCACTTAACCTAAGCCCTCTTTTGGTATAGCAAAGAGCACTGGTCTCCAAACAAACTGGTAATTTGTACAAGTCCCTTATCAGTTCTGTGATACTTAGCTTGCAGCTATGAGGCAATTCACAGTCCTTCTTCTTTCACAAAGTGAAACACACTTTGCTCTGGTTTAGTTTCAAAGCAGGGAAAAAATCAGCACACAAAAGGTCAAAGTCAGTAAAGCAGTCACGAAACACAAGGATCAGATAATCCTCCACAATGGCCAAACCCACAGGCTTCTATTTATAGCAGCCTCACTAATTACCACAGCCCCACCCAACCACAGGTGGCCTCATTTCCTTTGATAATAATCTCTCAGTTGTTGTTGCCTATGCATCGCTCTCCGCATGTGTGGCTGTATCATTAACTCTTGTTCTGAATCAAAGGAGGAGCTAGATAATTGATCTCCTTCTGAGCTGTCTGCCACACTCTCGTCCTCCCTGTCACTCATGTCTTCTTGGTCAGAGGAGCCTTCATCAGCAGATTCCACCGGGGGCAAAACAGGCCTGCAGCATGTGGATGTCTCCCCCACATCCACAGTCCTTGGGGCAGGAGCTGGGCCAGAGCTAACCACAACAACCACCACACCTCTGTTGTGAATGTGTGAGTCCACAAGGATTTACTACAGACACAACATACACATCCCTTTGCTTAGTAATTACTTAGTAATTACTCACAGGCATAAACATACATACGATATTTGCATCATAACAAGTGATAGGATGTAAAAAATACAACATTGCTCCCAAGCAGACCTTCTTTTAATTCAGAATAATTTTCCCATTTACAAGATAAACAATCTGCTGCTGTCCATAAGGAGAGTCTCTCTTTCCCCGTTTCCTGCTTTCTTTTTTCTAAGATGGACTTTGATGGGTCCATGTAGTCTTGTCCAGCTGGCAACACATTTAATGTCTACCTTCAGTGGGCTCTGACTTTTCATCGTGAGCCACATCTGGATTCTGTTCAAAGGGAATGAAATGGCTCTAGCTGACAGCTGAATTAAACCCTGCTTCATTCGGTTATATTAGTTATATTGTTCTATAGGCAATAACCATTTGTTCAACTTTTCACTGTGAAACAGACTTCATGGGTAGATTTTTTTTTTTAAATTTGGAAAGTTATGTGAGAAACCATGTTCACCTCCTCTCCTCTCTCTTTTTCATCTCTCTTCTGCTGCCTCCTTTTCTTAATTCTCTTTTTTCCTCTAAAGTTGAAAGCTATCTTTAGAATAAATTAAGAATTCACTTAGGAACTAACAAAGCCAAAGCCTGAATTACAGCTGAGGCTCTAGAATAAAACTTTTTAGTAAAGCATTTTTCAATATAATCAATGTTAATCCTTACTTGTAATACAGAAAGCAGAGTTAAAATGATATCTGTCTGTCTGTCAATTATGTACCTACCTACCTACCTACCTACATCTCTCTCTCCCTAGCTCCCTACCCACTTACCTACATCTATCTGTCTGTCTGTCTGTCTGTCTGTCTGTCTGTCTGTCTGTCTGTCTGTCTGTTTGTCCGTCCGTCCATCCATCCATCCATCCATCCATCCATCCATCCACCCACCCACCCACCCACCCACCCACCCACCCACCCAACCCACCCACCCACCCACCCACCCACATACCTACCTACCTGTTTCCCTGAAAATGAAATCCTGTCTTATATTTTTTTAAAACCCTGAAATAAGTGCTTGGCCTTATTGCCATAAATGCAAAAGCCCAATTGGGCTTATTATCAGGGGATGTCTTATTCGGAGGAAAACAAGGTATCTATCTACCTAGCTAGCTATCTACATCTCTCTCTCTCTTTTCCTCTCTCTCCCTACATCTACTGTCTGTCCGTCCATCCATCCATCCGTCCATCTGTCCATCCATCCATCCGTCCATCCGTCCATCCGTCCATCCGTCCATCCGTCCATCCGTCCATCCGTCCATCCGTCCATCCGTCCATCCGTCCATCCGTCCATCCGTCCATCCGTCCATCCGTCCATCCGTCCATCCGTCCATCCGTCCATCCGTCCATCCATTGATTCATCTACTTATCTATCTATCTATCTATCTATCTATCTATCTATCTATCTATCTATCTATCTATCTATCTATCTATCCCTAGGTACCTACCTACCATCTCCATGTGTGTATATGTATCTCCAACTCTATTTGGAGAATATTCCTTTAGTAAAGATAACTGTAAATCCTTTGGTCATAAAAATCCTGCTGCAAGGAAGTTAACGAGGCCTGCCCAACTTATGTGCCTTTAAGTTGAACATAGTTCACCATCCGTGTATGATAACCTGAGAGGTCCTGACATCTTTGTTATCTTTGCAGTTGATTTGATGCCAGACCATCAGATATCTTGCAAACGGATGGGCTTCTGAGGAGACGATCTCAATGTCATTTATAAATCTAAATCTTAGATTTAACAGACCTTCCATTGATGAATAGAACAATTTATTGCTGAATAGAACAATTTAACCGACCTTCCACTGCTAAATAGAACAACCCACCCCTAGGAATTCTACTAAGCTTATTAAAAATAATCTCTTTCAAAATATTTTTGCATGTACCAAAATATCTCCTTTGGCTTTCATTTTCATTCATTTAAATTCATTAATAGTTGTACTACACCTGGCCTCTTGTTTAAAGATCTCTCTCTCTCTCTCTGCCTCCCTACTTCCCTCCCCCCTTTCTCTTTCTCTCTCAACAAGATATATGCTTGAGGATATGAAATCAGATTCAGTTCAAAGAGTAACAGAATGATCTGACTGGAATACCACATAAGCAGGGGTGGGCTACTGCCCAGACGATGGGGAACGCAGTGGGGTAGCAAAAATGGAGCTCCACCCCCCAGAACACCCAATTTCAGATCGTGCAGAACATAGCCACGAGAGTCATCGTGGGGCTTCCAAGATTCACCCACGTTTCTTCAACACTCCGTGGCTTGCATTGCCTGCAGATCAGTTTCCGGTCACAATTCAAAGTGTTGGTCATGACCTTTAAAGCCCTACATGGCAATGGACCAGATTACCTCCAGAACCACCTGCTACCGCACAAATCCCAGCGACCGATAAGGTCCCACAGAGTTGGCCTTCTCTGGGTCCCGTTGACTGAACAATGTCGTTTGGCGGGCCCCAGGGGAAGATCCTTCTCTGTGGCGGCCCCGGCCCTCTGGAACCAACTCCCCCCGGAGATTAGAACTGCCCCCACCCTCCCAGTCTTTCATAAACTACTCAAGACTCACTTATGCCGCCAGGCATGGGGGAGTTGAGATAGCTCTTCCCCCTAGGCCATTACAAGTTATGCATGGTATGTTTGTGTGTATGTTTGGTTTTATAATAGGGGTTTTTAGTTGTTTTTTTATTATTGGATTGTACATGTTGTGTTTATTATTGTTGTTAGCCGCCCCGAGTCTGCGGAGAGGGGCGGCATACAAATCCAATAAATTATTATTATTATTATTATTATTATTATTATTATTATTATTATTTGCATTAAAAGATGAAAGAAAATGCAGGGAATCCGGCATAAACCACACCCACAGTGTGGTAGTAAAACTTTCGGTACCCCTTCACTGCATGTAAGATTTGCAAATTATACATTGCTTCTGTTCTAATAATATGCTATTTCCCATGCAGTATTGCTAATTCCTAACAATATGAAGGAGGAAACTGACTTTTCCTTAGAACTAACAATTCATCTCTACTGAACACAGAAACACACACTGTATTCTTAAATTTGGAGGCACTCCCCAAAATGCTTTCTATCTTCTTCTTCACACAATTGGGTTGCATTGTAATTACTTGATTCAGCCTAGCAGTAAGACCTCCCCAAATTAAGAAAATAAAGAAGTCGTATTTTCATTCTTGAGATTCATCTGCCACACTTAGAATAATACAATGATAGGTAGAATCTCTGCGGGTGTTTTTAGAACTAAATAAAGAGTAGGACATTGACTTCAAGAAATAAGTGATAAGTCATGAGGATGGAAAATGTGATTTTCTGGACGACAGTGACTGGCAGCCCACACTATTGATAGCCCCTGGAGAACTGTTAGCCTTTTACCTGTGTTAGAGGCCATAAATGTTTTGTGTTTTTTTTTAAAGGACTATGCCAAATTGTTCTTAAAGTTTTTCAAATGCCATCACTCTGCTGAACAAATAATTTCCTCACCACTGTCAAACTATTCAATAAGGCTACGTTATCATTACTATTAGTCTTCTCATCATTGCTATCACCCATTTCCTCCCACTTATGAATGTATGAGTGGAACTTGTTGCTTGTCTCCTTACGATTTTTATTGATACTGATTGTTCCTGCTTGCTTATTTGTATCCTATGACAATCAGTAAATGTAGTATCTCATGATTCTTGACAAATATATTGTTTCTTTTATTTACACTGAGAGCATATACACCAAAGTCATATTCCTTGTGTGTCCAATCATACTTGGCCAATAAAAAAATATCTCCTCTCCTCTCCTCTCCTCTCCTCTCCTCTCCCCTCCCCTCCCCTCCCCTCCCCTCCCCCTCCCTTCCCTTTCATTCCATTCCATTCTATTCTATTCTATTCTATTCTAGAGTGGGTATGTGCTGAATATTAATAAAGTATATCATGAAGGCAGGTGACAAATAAAATCCAAAAGATTTACATTTCCAAATTGTTTGCCCTGATTAGCTTAAAGCACCACCAAATGCTAACACTCCCAATACCTGAGCCTCCTCTTTTCCATTTTTATCATTATCCCAAAGAAAGAACAAAGTAGGAAATTCCGTAGAGCGCATTCAGGTTATCCTGCAGGGTTATTGCATTAGCAGTTGTTTGGGTAGGTTATGCATAATATATGCCACTATGCATTTTCCATCCAGAGTATTTGTTTAAAACCATAGATCATTACGAAGACTTTCAAGGTTGCTTTCATAGGCATTTCTATAAAAGTGCAATAAAAATGTAAATAAACCTGCTTGTTCAGCAACACATTTCAATTAAAAAATACAGCATCATAAAAGTCCACCTCCAGACTTCTAAAATAGATAGTGATCGTGGCAAAGGACAGAAGTTGATTGCCCATTCTTTTCCCATTCTGCGGGAACTACTTTTTTTTATAAGGGATGTTTTCATCTTGATTTCAAGGGACATAAATCTTTACATGATTGGGAGACAGTAATAAAATGCCTGCTCCTCAACCTCCACCCTCAATTATTCCATCAAAGATATTAATTTTCAGCTTTGATTTTTTTTTTAATAGACCAAAATCTGCAGAGGCATCATTCGTCTTGTCCTTGTTTACATACAGTTGAATATTCGATCAGTTAAGAAAAATAAAACAACAATGAAGACCCAAAAGTTATGGAAGAGGTGTTTCTTGACTAAGCAACCATGGAGAATGTTGGACCAAGAAGCCCTGAGAACAATAGAATAGAATAGAGTAGAGTAGAGTAGAGTAGAGTAGAGTAGAGTAGAGTAGAATAGAATAGAATAGAATAGAATAGAATAGAATAGAATTATTAATTGGCCAAGTGTGATTGGACACACAATAAATTTGTCTTTGGTGCATTTGTTCTTAGTGTACATAAAGAAAATATATACATTGAGAGCTGAAGAAGATTTTAAGAATTAAAGTTTTGTATATAAAAATGTGTAACCATTGTATGAACTCTGCTTTGGTGACTGATTAAAAGTTTTTCCAGTGACCTTTGCAACAAGAGCAGAAAAGTAAAACAAATAGTTAAAGTATTGTTGAAACTTGTGATAAATGGTAAGCAAAAATATACGATCTATTATTGTTTGTGTTCCTTCTTGAAAGACAGGAAACCAAAAATACCTGCACATAGCTTTTTTAGACAAGGATAAGGGGATAGGAGAAATGCACGTATCGGGAGATGAGTTTAGTTTGTGTTCGGTTCTGGAGACCTCACCTACAAAAAGATATTGACAAAATTGAACGGGTCCAAAGACGGGCTACAAGAATGGTGGAAGGTCTTAAGCATAAAACGTATCAGGAAAGACTTAATGAACTCCATCTGTATAGTCTGGAGGACAGAAGGAAAAGGGGGGGGGGCATGATTTAAATATGTTAAAGGGTTAAATAAGGTTCAGGAGGGAAGTGTTTTTAATAGGAAAGTGAACACAAGAACAAGGGGACACAATCTGAAGTTAGTTGGGGGAAAGATCAAAAGCAACATGAGAAAATATTATTTTACTGAAAGAGTAGTAGATCCTTGGAACAAACTTCCAGCATACGTGGTTGGTAAATCCACAGTAACTGAATTTAAACATGCCTGGGATAAACATATATCCATTGTAAGATAAAATACAGGAAATAGTATAAGTGCAGACTAGATGGACCATGAGGTCTTTTTCTGCCGTCAGTCTTCTATGTTTCTATGTTTGTAACCCAGTACATCAGATTAGATGGAATATCTGGGAGGAGTTTGTTAGGGTATAACTAACCTGCATTTTGTTCCTGTAAGTGTGCATCCTCAGGATGGCACTGCATTTTGCAAATCGCTTGGGGCAGTAGAGAGATTACTGTACCCAAATATACCTTGTTTTCTTACTCCGAAGCCTTCTTTGTCTGATTATTTTTTAAAAGGAATTTCAGCAAACATATATGTCAAGAATCATTAGGTACAACATTTAATGATTGTTTCAAGCCGATGCCCCATTAATATTATTTTATATGATAATATTATATAGATACAATCTTTCTTACATAAGTGCACTAGTGTGCCTTTCGTACCCTGCCCAATTGTCTCTCCTTTATCTCATATATCATATATATTTTCTTCCTTTTCTTTCTATATATTTTTTTCCTGTCATATATCTTCTCCTCTATTTTTATATCTTTTCTTCTATCCTTTTCTTTATATATATATTACTACATGTCTATTCTCTTCTATATGTATTGTGTATTGGACAAAATAAAAAAAATTAAAAAAAAATCTTTTCCTCACTGGTTGCTATGAGTAATTTTCAGACTGGTCCCGAAGACCTAGCCACGCAACAGTTTGGGTTTTTTTTTGCTGAAACAAGTGAAAAATCAAAGCTCCTTTGAGGCTGTCAGACACACTGAAATAAGGTATTAAATAAATGTACAGTTGATAGACTGATGATAATCCCATGCCCACATCTTTCTAAATGTCTCCATATAAATAGCACGGCAGCCATGGGGAAGGAATTCATAGGAAAGGAGAACATATATCTCTCCATGTATGAGCCATGGTGATGTATTGATTAGAGTGCAGTACTTCAGGCTACTTCTGCTGCCTGCTGGCTGCCTGCAATTTGGCAGTTCAAATCTCACCAGGCTCAAGGTTGACTCAGCTTTCCATCCTTCTGAGGTGGGTAAAGTAGAGACCTTCAAATTTCTAGGTTCTATCATATCTCAAGACCTAAAATGGTCACCTAACATCAAAAACATCATCAAAAAAGCATAACAAAGAATGTTCTTCCTGCGCCAGCTCAGGAAGCTCAAACTGCCCAAGGAGCTGCTGATACAGTTCTACAGAGGAATCATTGAGTCTGTCATCTGCACCTCTATAACTGTCTGGTTTGATGCTGCAACCCAACAGGACCGACACAGACTTCAGAGGATAATCAGAACTGCAGAAAAAGCAATTGCTGCCAACCTGCCTTCCATTGAGGACCTGTATACTGCACGGGTCAAAAAGAGGGCGGGGAAAATATTTATTGACCCCTTACATCCTGGACACAAATTGTTTCAACTCCTACCCTCAAAACGTCGCTACAGAGCACTGCACACCAAGACAACTAGACACAAGAACAGTTTTTTCCCTAACACCATCACTCTACTAAACAAATAATTCCCTCAACACTGTCAGACTTTCTACTAAGTCTGCACTTCTATTCTACTAGTTTTTCTCATAATTCCTATCACCCATTTCCTCCCATGTTGACTGTATGACTGTAACTTGTTGCCTATATCCTAAGATTTTTATTAATATTGCTTCTTCATTGCTTATTTGACCCCTATTACAATCATTAAGTGTTGTACCACATGATTCTTGACAAACGTATATTTTATTTTATGTACGCTGAGAGCATATGCACCAAGACAAATTCCTTGTGTGTCCAATCACACTTGGCCAATAAAAATTCTATTCTATTCTAAAATAAGGTCACAACTTGTTTGGGGCAATACACTGACCCTGTAAACCACTTAAGAGAGGGCTGTAAAGTCCTGTAAAGTATATATAAGTCTAAGTGCTATTGCTCTATAAAGGTAAAGGTTCCCCTTGCACATATGTGCTAGTCATTCCTGACTCTAGGCGGCAGTACTCATCTCAATTTCAAAACCAAAGAGCCAGTGCTGTCTGAAGACAATTCCATGGTCATGTGGCCAACATGACTAAATGCCAAAGGCACGGGGAATGCTGTTACCTTCTCACCAAGGTGGTCCCTATTTTTCTACTTGCATTTTTACATGCTTTTGAACTTCTAGGTTGGCAGAAGCTGAGACAAGTAACAGGAGCTCACTCAGTTATGCGGCACTAGGGATTTGAACTGCCGAACAGCCAACTTTCTGATCGACAAGCTCAATGTCTTAGCCACTGAGCCATCATATCCCTTATAGAGCATCGCTAAATGTCTATGGAGATCATCAGTCATCCTGGCAAGTGCTTTTTCAAAAGACAAATGGACTTGGATGAGAAGCAAAATGTCTTCAAAGAAAAACAAGAAAGTCCAGTTGCCTCGTGAAAAAGAAACTCTCTCCATATAGGTTGTTTGGAAATACATTGTCAGCCTCCACACTGCCTACTTGCTTCGGCTGCCAAACAGGAGTGGGGGTGGGAGAAAGTAAACGTATTTGGAAGGGGGAAGAGGAAGTGTGTTGGAGATGTCTCTACTTGTGTTTGATTAGGAAGTTAGGGAAGAAAATTCTCATCATGTACTGCCAAGGTACTGTTGTGAGTGGTCCACGACTGGTCAGTTAGTCACAGATTCTGAGAAGGATGAACTGGGTCCATCTTGGTACCCTCGGTCAGTGTTCTTGACAACTGAGTCAGACAGTGAGAGTGAAGGAGAGTTGGAACCTGAGAAACCTAAGGAACCCCCCGAGACTGTAGAAACCCCAATGATGTTAATGTCCGAGTCCGAGGAGGAGGGAGATAATAATAATAATAATAATAATAATAATAATAATAATAATAATAATAATAATAATAATAATAATTTATTAGACTTGTATGCCGCCCCTCTCCGTGGCTCACAACAATATATGGGAGATATGGGAGATCAGGAGTCCCTATTAGATGCCCGGGTCAGAAGATCAAGAAGACAGGAATATCTTTATGGGGAAAAGTTCAGAAGATGAGTCTTTGAAAGAAACTCTAGACAGTTATATCTCTAGGAAATAGTTGACCATACCCAGGCAGTATATAAAGGAGGATTTCTGGGTAAAGGGGTGTGGTGTTCCAACGTTCGTAATGATGGCAATCCTAGATTTGGGGTTCCAAAAATGCCTCGCTGGCAACCTGCTATTCTTCTTCTAAACTTGTCAGATAGAGATGCATCTGTATGAGCAAAATCTGTAGAATCATGAGTGTGTATGTGTTACCGAAGAAACATTATCTCACTGAGGAATGTGTTAATTATCTTTGACTCTCAGCGGCTGCCTGGACTTTCATATCTTAGCCAATTTAACATGGAAAGCAGCCAAGATGAACTGGAATGCCTGAATTTGCTTGTATAAATACTGCTTCTCATATAAAAGTGTTTTATTTCAAATCTCAGCACGTCAATTCTCCCTTTGTTCTGATTGCGCAGGCCAGAGTAGAACAGGTCCATGGGCATGTTTATAGCCTACTCAAGGTCAATGGCTTCGACGGACAAGATGTGGAAGCCCAAGCAGTTAGCACACCTAGATGACATCTTGGGACATGGGGATTGGATGGTTTGCCCAGGAGGGTTATGAGGGTTTGGGGATTCTTTGTATAGATTTATATTTATATACATGCACCTTTATATTTATGCATCTTTTGCCTTAGAACTTTTGTCACTATTAGTTCTTGTCTAGTAAAAGTACTCATCTCTATCAAAGGGAGTTGGGCTTTTTCTTTATGACAGAGAAGGCAGCCCTGAAGACTACAGAAATATCCAGGTATTTGAATGCATACAAAAGCTGTTATGTATTGAAAAATGTATAGGAGAAAAGTGTTAGGGTAGCCTGAAGCTTGTCTAATGGGATTTAATCAGCATACATTAGCCTGGGAATTCTCTTGCTTGAGAATAACTGAAGACAACTGAGACCCCAGGCAGAGTATTGAATATATTTCTAATTGTATATCCATGTTTTCAGTATTAAAGCAGAGTAACTTTTCTTTGAGTTTCTCTGACCATTTAGCTCTCGGATCTCTTTTTGACTTCTGCTGAGACACCTACTCTTCAGAGTATATCTGGTGGAGCAGATCGTGCTGACAAAGCTAATGTACACCACATCATTGATTTTAGATGCCACTTCAGAGAAACCTAATTTTAACAAATGATTTCTAGTGTAAAGAGAGAGAAATGTGCTACGTTAAGCAAAGATACTTTAGGGGATGTTCCTGTGCAAGTTATAATGTCCCGTTGACACATTTCTCTTGATAAATTGATCACAGCCTCACCCAACAGAAACATACAAGAGGCCGGGAACTGAAACTATATCCTCTAGGGATCATTTGGGGAATCATTCCATAGCAGCATGCATAGTTTTTCTACGTACTGTACATGGACCCATTCAACCCCAAAGGATGTGTGTTATATTAGTTCTGAACCATAATTTCTTTCACCCATCATGGCTCTGATCTACCGCTTTTAGAGGACCAAATCCAAGCCTTTTCAAGGTCCTCCAGCTATTTGAAATACCTGTGCAGAATTTGGCCACAGTTATGTTGAGTACTTAATTTTCACAGTACAGTCTTATGTCGAAGTATATTACCCATGTAGTATGGCTATATTACTTTTACGCTTCTCATCAGTTGCACTACATTCTCTATTGGTATCATTATGATAATTATTATTACTTCTTGTTATTGTGATGTGGGTTTTTTTTAGATGTACACTAAGAACTTATGTACTGAAGACAAATTCCTTGTGTTTCCAATCACACTAAGCCAATAAATGTTCTGTTCTGTTCTGTTCTGTTCCATTTCATCCCATCCCATCCCATCCGGTCTCAACCCATCCTGTTCTATTCCATTCTATGTGTTGTGGTTGGCTCGCATCTGGCTCCTTTGATTATCTCCGGGACCGCCTTCTGCCGCACGAATCCCAGCGACTGGTTAGGTCCCACAGAGTTGGCCTTCTCCGGGTCACGTCAACTAAACAATGTCATTTGGCGGGACCCAGGAGAAGAGCCTTCTCTGTGGCAGCCCCGACCCTCTGGAACCAGCTCCCCCCAGATATCAGAGTTGCCCCCACCCTCCTTGCCTTTCGCAAGCTCCTTAAAACCCACCTCTGTCGTCAGGCATGGGGGAATTGAAATTTTCCCCCTTGCCCCTAGGCTTATAGAATTTATACATGGTATGCTTGTTTGTATGATTGGTCTCTTAAATTGGGTTTTTTTAAGATTATTTTTTAATATTAGATTTGTTACATTGTCTTTTTTATTGTTGTTAGCCACCCCGAGTCTTTGGAGAGGGGCGGCATACAAATCAAATAAATGAATGAATGAATGAATGAATGAATGAATGAATGAATGAATGAGTAAATTTGATGAGAATGAACTGGATATCATAGGCCAGTGTGTTTATCAGAGGAATCAGAAAGTGAGAATGAGGGAGGGTTAGGGTTTGGGGACCTAGCTGGTTTGAGTTAGAAATGATGCTTAACTATCAGGCACTACCCAACATTTGGGGTAAAGAATAGTTGGGATGTAGCTCCATAAACCCCATCTAGTAGCAAAGTAGGATCGCCAGAGAGAACAGAAGTTATTTTGAAATCTACAAAGAAATCTCCAGATCAGTTTCAACTCTGTTTTTCCATCCAAAACAATAAAAAACAGTTATGAATGATGTTCAAATCTATGGAAAATTGCTTTGAGCCATATACTGTTGCAGTGAATGGCTCTGTAGAGCCTAACTGTTATGAATATAACAGTACGGAAGTTTAGAGAATCCGACAGTAAAAAGTGTTTCATTCAAATATGGTCTCTATTTTATTTTATTGATCAAATTATATGCCTCCCATCACATTCACAACGACTTTAATTCCAAGAACACAGTTTTTCTTAGTCTTTCTTTTAAACAAATATTTTTATGGATAGAAATAGCTTACATAAATGTTCGCTTTTTCAGTATCACACATATATTCACGTACCAATAACCTTGAATTCTGTATTTGCTCTTGTTTGCGTAAAGCAAATATATTATAATAATAAGTAGCAGAAGTAGAATTATTCTTCTATGCATATAAACTGAAATTGAAGTATTTTTTTATTAATGCACAGTAGAATACATGGAAGTTCTCTTAACATTTTAAAAATTAATTCCAAGGCTGGATAATGTTTTAATCTGAGCGTTTGACTTTCAAATGCACTTAAGTTAATAGTACCTGCAAGAAGAAAAACAAAGTAAAACTTGGTTTCAGTCTCATTGTTGGTCTTGTTGTGGGCTTCCGTGTACATTGAATAGTTCAATGAAGGAGCTCTTTGGGTTATATTGTTGTATTAGTAGCTACCCATGCTTCACTACAAAACCATGTAATCGGGCTTGATAAATTGACATTTAAAACTTGAAAGTTTATGTGTAACTCCTTAGCATAAGGCAACTGACAGTTGGAACAAAGTTCTCTTCAGGTGTGGGGGGATTAGAACGACTAGCTCCTTAGCACCAGAGTGTCTTAATTAATATAATATTGTATAAAAAATATTAATGATCCAATAATCATTTCAATAAATCCTTTCTTAGCAAGCACTTAGAAGCCAAGAGGAACATACATTCCAAGTATCAACTTTGTAGGCTTTACAGTTCTGGAGATTTCATGATGAGTGAGTGGCAATTTTCCTTACCGGTTCTGTGGACGTGGTTTGGTGGACATGATTTGGTGGGCATGGCTTGGTGGGTGTGGCTTGGTGGGCATGTGACTGGGTGGGCATGGCCAACTTGAAAAATATGGTGAAACTCACTTAACAATGCTCTTGCTTAGCAACCAAATTTTGGGGCTTAATTACGGTCATAACTTTTTTCTTTCTTTCTTTCTTTCTTTCTTTCTTTCTTTCTTTCTTTCTTTCTTTCTTTCTTTCCTTCTTTTTTCTCTTTCTCTCTTTCTCCCTTTCTTCTTTTTTCCTCTTTTTTCTTGTCTATGTCTCTCTTCCATTTCTCTCTCTTTTTTCCTCCCTCTTACTGCTTCCTTTTGGCTTTCAGCACCACTCAAGGGACCATACAGGCTACAAGCCATATTTTCAAATCAATCAATCAATCAATCAATCAATCAATCAATCAATCAATCAATCAGTCCATCCATCCATCCATCATATATATATATGTATGTATGTATCAAATGTTTTTAGCTGAAATTTTAAAATTAAGGGAGACTAGGATGGCACCATTTCGGCCTTGTTATGGCCTCATCAGCTAGCCACATATATATAACATGGGTTTTTTTTGCTGAATTTGAAAATTAAGGGAGACTAGGATAGATCTATTTCAGCCTTATTGTTATTATTATTTATTCGATTTGTATGCCGCCCCTCTCCGAAGACTCATTTTCAGCAAATCTCTCTCTCTCTCACACACACACACACACACACGTGTGTGTGTGTGTGTATCATATGTTTTTGCTGACTTTTTAAAATTAGGGGAGACTAGGATAGCACTATTTCGGCCTTATTTTGGCCTCATCATCTAGCCATACTCTTACTGGGATTTGATCATGTGATACATACCCACCAGTATTTATAGAGGGGAGGCAGCTCAAGTCACGCTATGTTCACCCTAGCACAAAGCCAAAAGCACCAGCCTGAAGATGACAAGTGGGACCTCATCGAAATGTCACCAGGTATCTCTGAAACCTACACTGGAAGAAACCTGAATATGCCAAGACCTTCATATACCGTGTTTCCCCGATAGTAAGGCAGTGTCTTACTATCTTTTTACCCCCAAAAGCCCCACTGTGTCTTACTTTGGGGGTATGTCTTATATTGTCCCGGGCACCGGGGCCGGCTCGTCTTCAGGCTTCGGCCCGGGCGAGGCCTCTTCTCCTCCGGGCGGGCGGCGTTAGGCGGTGTTGCGCGGCAGGCGCGGCTGCCCATTGGGCCCGGCCTCCATCCCTCCTGCGCCGCGGCGGGGCCGGTCCGCGATGCATGTCCTGGGGGCGCCCGGCTGGCTGGCTCCGGAGGCTGCGGCTCATCTTCGGGCTTCGGCCCGGGCGAGGCCTCTTCTCCTCCGGGCGGGCGGCGTTAGGCGGCGTTGCGCGGCAGGCACGGCTGCCCATCAGGCCCGGCCTCCATCCCTCCTGCGCCGCGGCGGGGCCGGTCCGCGATGCACGTCCTGGGGGCGCCAGGCTGGCCGGCTCCGGAGGCTGCGGCTCGTCTTCGGGCTTCGGCCCGGGCGAGGCCTCTTCTCCTACGGGTGGGCGGCGTTAGGCGGCGTTGCACGGCAGGCGCGGCTGCCCGACAGGCCCGGCCTCCATCCCTCCTGCGCCGCGGCGGGTCCGGTCCGCGATGCGCGTCCTGGGGGTGCCTGGCTGGCCGGCTCCGGAGGCTGCGGCTCCTCCCGCTGCTGCCCAACGCCGAGGATGCCCCACGCCCAGCCCGGCTACGGCAACAGGCAGGCAGGCAGCCCCAGGCGCGGCGGGGAGAGCAAAGCTGGCGGCGAGAGCGGCGGCGAGACCGGCGGCAAAGCGGCGGGGTCCAGCCCTCTCGCCACCTATCCGCCGCTTCTTTCTTCTCCGGAGCCTGCCGCTGCCGCCATGCTTCCTCCGCCGGCCGAGGAGTCCTTATCCGCGCCGGGTTTGGGAGACTCTCCTGGGCGCGAAGCTCCCTCGCCAGCGCCACGAACTGCTCCGATGCCTCCCTCGCTTTTAGTACCATGTTTCCCGGAAAGTAAGACATATGTCTTACTTTCGGGGTATGGCTTATATTAGCCAACCCCCCTGAAACCCCCCATATGTCTTACAATCGGGGGGGGGTCTTACTATCGGGTCCCGTCGACTAAACAATGCCATCTGGCAGGACCCAAGGGAAAAGCCTTCTCTGTGTGTGTATGTGTGTGTGTGTGTGTGTGTGTGTGTGTTTGTGTGTGTATCTGAGTTGGTACCTCATAAAGACTTCTTGGCAAGTATTTCCTTGTACAGCATCACACCTGGAAGCTATTGACCTGGCAATGTCCAAGGACTGAAAAGGTCTGTTGTTGCAATTCACCATTGAAAGACTATTTGCCGGGACTTTGCTGACTGTGAATATTAGAAATTCACATTAGCCAAATAAAAAGAGGATTTTCTGGACAAGGAGTCTGTTTCATGATTTGGTGAAGCCTAAATCAGAACACATGGGAAAATATTTTACTTCTTTTAATGCATTTGGTAAATATAATGCATTTCATTTTAATTTTTTTAAAGTTATTTTTAAAATTATAGCATTTAAAGTTTTTTTAAATTCTAATTTAATTCTAATCTTGGTTCTTAGAACAACCCTTAAAGGATGATGATGTAGAAATGGTAAGTTTGTTCTATGCACACCTACAAAATGGGGACATCTTACTTGTATATTGAATTAAATGATGACTCTACATATCAAGTTTTTCTATGTTTTCCTACATGAGTTCTTTGCATTAGTTTCCTTAATTTGTTAATGTTTTATATTTTAAAGAAAAAAAGTAAAAAACTTCTAAGCAGTAAAGATATCCCTACAATCACAAATTATTCATCTGTGTGGAATCAAATTGATGGTTTTATCATCCAAGTTTATGTTCTCCTTACAATGACTAAAGCAAATTTTTTTTAATCCTGAAACCCAGAGCCAATCCACAGTTCACTTCCCTGAGCCCTAAAATGCAATTTTATTTCCCATTTGCTTCTCATTAATTCATGGCATTCAAATTATGGATAGATCATAGAATTCACACCAAGCTACCAATTATAACTGAGGACGAAATGAAAAGGCTGAAAGATCCAAGTCATTTGGACACCAATGTTTTATTTAATTAGCAAATTAGTCTGGATGGGGAAAGGCAAGCCAAAAAAAGGACTCCACATTAGCCAAAATTTTATTCTTGCTCCAGTTGAAAATACCCTTGAAATCAGATTCTTCTCCCTCCCAAGTAGCCGTGGAAATCAACATCATTTTGGTACCTTAATAAGAAAGTTCAACCATGCTTAGGATATAATACAGCCAAGAGTTACACCCATTTATGATCCAGGGCACTGACCACAAAGATGACTTCTGCCTCTCATTCGTATACAAAGCAGAATTTTTACAAAGGCAACATGACTCATTGACATATTTTTTTTCCATACATGCAAAGCAGATGCTCTGCTGGCAGGGCACATCATTATGGTAAAACATCTGGGCTCCCGCTCCTCTGGTATATGAATGTTTCATTCCTTACAGCCAAAACAGATATCACACAGCAGCCTTATGCAAAAAGCTCCCCAAAGTTATTTTTAAGTTTATTTTTAAATTAAAGATCAGATATATATATAAAAAAACTATCAACTCAATCTGAAGAGAGATTGGCTTCTTAACACATTTCTTGCATGTTAATTCTTGCCAACTTCAAGCGTCTTTCTTGCTTTCAATCCTTCCACATTTTGCTGTTGGTAGAGAAAGCAATTTGGAAGTATCTTAACCATGTGCCTGGACATTCTTTCTCCCAATAAACAAGCCAATCTCTCTGATTTTTTTCCAAATGAACAAGCCAATCCCTCTTATTATTATTTTTAAGCAAGAGGGCTAGGTCTCCCTTTGAAAAATTGGGTTAGCCCTTGTGTTCAATGATCATCAGCAGTAAGAGTAATACAAGTTAAAGTAAATCCCAGCACAGCAAATATGCCTTCTGAAAACATAAAAGGCATTAGACCCTCCTTATCTCTCTTACTACACACCTAGGTCCCATTGAGTCTCTTCCTCGCAATGATATCTCTTAGACGATGCAATGGTGGACAAACTGCCATTTTCCCCATCTTCTACATACATTTCACATGCAGGAGAAGTTCAAAAGCTTTGAAAGAAAGAAGGCTTTGCATGCTCGAGTAGGGTAAATTTGGGGTCGTATTCCTTTGGCTCTCCTTTACGGCGTCGAACCTCAATTGTCTGAAGGGTCATTCTTTTTTTCTCTGACAAACATTTGCTCCACAACACTCGACAGAAACACAATTCCATCCAAGCCATTCAGGGGAAGGACCAGTCATTGATTAGAAAAACAATCATGGTTTAATGTCAAACCGTTTTCAATGATGAAAAAGAACTGTGCCTTTGTACTTTATTACAGGAGGAATTTTGTCCTGTCTCATTATTGTCTGTGTCGGTAGCAAAGTGCTAAAATGTTTGAAGATAAGGCCTTAAGCGAAAAAGAAGAATGCAAATAAATAAAATAGAACTTTTTAAGAAAAAAGCTATGTTTTACAAAGTGACAGTGTGCTGTGATGGGGTTAAAATATCAAGTGCTATGAAAACCATCCATTTCTTTAAAAAAAATTGGTCTTTTGCTTGGTTTTTTTTAAAATAGCCAATAGATCGGTAACTGAATTTCTTCTTTTTCACATAAACAGATTGGCTTCTAAAACAGATATTTTTTTTCTTCCTTGTTAAACCATAAAGCAGTATCTACTGATAAGAAAGGGCATTGAATCCTCATTTCATTCTCTTCATTTTAATGTTTGTGAGTTGTGATCAACAGAAAGCTGAGGGTATCTATTGACCTTGTGGCTTGACAAAATTTTCGTTCTTGTTTGGCAGAAAAATCCTGCTTAGAAGTCAATAAAATCCATTACAGATCGTGTCATGGCTGCTTTATGACCACGACACAGGCCCCAGCTCTTCCAATATTTAGAGATGCCATCTGCAGAAAATAAATAAATATTAAGTTTAAGTTCCAAAGTTGAAGATGAAATGCTAATAGTTTGTGGTACTGTATGTACTTCTGAAGAGTTTAAATGGATTTGCTCATAAATTCATAATTCATGAACTTTCTAAAGTTGATAAAATATTAGCAGTAGTCAAATTCACCCTATCCAGAATTTCCACATGGATATTAAATCATGACAAGCTTATTCAAACATCCCTCCCTCTCTTCTTTTCCTTTCCTTTCCTTCCCTTCCCTTCTCTCCCCTGATATCAGTATCCCTAGGGCCGAATGTGAGCCATGGGCCTTGAGTTTGACACCCCTGCTATAGAGTAAATCATTGCCATAATTGCAGTGCTGTGAAATCTCAGCTTTCCACCAATCCCTCCAAGCCTATTATCAGCAGCATGCAAAGTACACAACGAGGGGTACCTGTGTCCATTCGTTGGTCTGTGGATCATAGGACTCCATTGTGTTTAGGTATGTCTGGCCATCATAGCCACCCACCGCGTATAACTTATCGCCAAGGATGCAAACGCCAACAGCATCCCGAGGCATGCTCAATGGGGCCACCATCGTCCAGGTATCAGTTTTGGGGTCATACCTATACAACAAAAGACAAAGTATACCATATGAGAATATGTTTAGGAATCAAAACGACTTCTAAAATAGTACATCTTTCTGTCCCAGAAGTCTAATAGTTTCCTTGGAGACATATTCCCAAAATCAGTTTGTTTAGCCATAAAAAGTATGGCATTGGGTAGGAGCCTGGGAAGGGCGAAAACGGCCTCTGGGGGCCCTCCAGAGGCCAGAAATCGCCCAGGTCAAGTTGAGAAAAGGGCCGTTGCCTTCAGAAAATTCTTTTCATTCATCAGGGTGCTTAATAACATAGCTATTTTCTTCTTAGACCAAGCTGAAATATGCTTTGAGTATTGTCTTGCAGGGTGAAGTAGAAACATATAATTGAAGCATTCATGCTGTAGAGATGTCATGCCTATATGTGAATATATGTGTTTATGTTTTAACTGCTTAGTAAAACATTGTTTTACTATGAACAATGCGATTAGAATATAAGGCAATATTTACAGTGTAACCATTTCAGGTTTTTTATTCGGTTTTACATATCTATGTATCTGTATATCTATATATCTATATAGATATATAACTATATATCTGTATATCAATTCTGCTCAAAAAAATAAAGGGAAGCACTCAAATAACACATCCTAGATCAGAATGAATGAAATATTCTCATTGAATACTTTGTTCTGTACAAAGTTGAATGTGCACAACAGCATGTGAAATTGATTGTCAACCAGTGTTGCTTCCTAAGTGGACAGTTTGATTTCACAGAAGTTTGATTTATTTGGAGTTATATTGTGTTGTTTAAGTGGTCCCTTTATTTTTGTGAGCATATCTATAGATAGATTATCTATCTATCTATCTATCTATCTATCTATCTATCTATCTATCTATCTATCTATCTATCTATCTATCATCTCCACCCACCCATCCATCCATCCATCCATCTCCATCCATCCATCCATCCATCCATCCATCCATCCATCCATCCATCCATCCATCCATCCATCTATCTATCTATCTATCTATCTATCATCTTGGATTTAATTTTATTATGTAAAAAGAAGTAAAACCTCTCTTCATTTTTAACTGTATTATATCTTAAGAGAATATTGAACAGTATTATCAGTCCCACTGATTCAAAATGCATATTTTTTTCACACAACACAGCAATTATTTCACTCTGGCTGAGGTTAAAAGGCTTTAGGTGATGGAAAGCTGAAAAGCTTTTCTTCCTAACTTCAGCTCAGGACTAGCACATTGATTTCTTTTTGTATGCAAAAAAACTTTATGGTATCTCCTGGTTCACCTTGGGGCACATCACGTTATTATGAAGATTAAGCACATGGCCGGGGTTTTTTTAGGAGATGAAATAAAACTATAAAATGAAGGCAGCTTTTCAGTCTGTTTGTTCATTTCTTTCTAGGTCTGTCTGGGGTAGTTTTAAGTATTCTATTACTCCCCTGCTACTCCTTTAGAAAACAAAAACAAAGAAAAACGAAATACAATTTCTATTCACTATGGCTGTGTTTTGTTTTCTGTGCGGTGATGGGCATTCATCCAGATTCTTTGAGTGAAAAAGAAAATAAGGACAATTTTGATGCGAATACTATACTGGGGTTTATTGTCCTAAAGCCTGTGAAATAAAGCTTACGCTTGCTAGGTATGCTTGTAAAATAAAACACATTTATCCACACAAATCCATCATCCACAGGCTCACAGTTGTCTTGAATCTATGATCTTTCACCAGGTTTGAAAAGAATAGGACTTATGGAAAAGCTGATTAAGGTGGAATCTATTTAGTATTTGGTAGGGAGGTAACTTCAAAGATTGATTGTAAAGTCAGACAAATATCCCAGATGAAGACAGTGCAAGCTATGTTGTTGTCTCTGCCCAGGCACCTACCCATGATGTAATCAACAATTCAGTTCAAGGGAGACCGGAACATTGGAACATTGCAACATTTTTAATTTGAAATATAAGACAACAAAGACACAGAAAAGATGTGAGTCAAGGAGAGAGGAGAGAGGCACAACTTTTAACATTTTAAACTTGAACTCCCAAAATGAATCGAAAATATATTTATGTCAGCGTTTCAATTAGTGTCCGAATAATAAATTAGAGTCCAAACCTTGGCCTTCTTCCAAGTCCTAATTTACAGAACCACGTTGGTTCCAAACTGTAGCCAACCAGAAATTAACTTTTCCTACATTTCTCCACCCAAGGGAAGGTTCATCCGTCATCCCCACACCCACAAGTTCATCACATGGACCACTCCCATTTTCTTAATGTCCATGATCCTCTCCTGTACTTCCGGTTGGTGCTGAACAAAGGATGACCTTGAATCCCTGGAAATAATTTGTTGTTTATTTTTTCCTCTCATCAAACCACCCCTTTCCAATTCCCACAGTACTATTCTACTTGTAGCTCTAACGCAAAACAATGGCTTCAGCCTGACAATTTTGATTAGAATGGCCCCCACCCTCCTTGTCTTTTGCAAATTACTTAAGACCCACCTTTGTCGCCAGGCATGGGGGAGTTAAGTTATCCTTTCCCCCTAGGCTATTACAAGTTATGCATGGTATGTTTGTGTGTATGTTTTGTTTTTTATAATAAGGATTTTTTAGTTGTTTTTATTAATTGGATTGTTCATGTTGTTTTACCACTGTTCTTAGCTGCCCCGAGTCTGCGGAGAGGGGCGGCATACAAATCTAATAAATAAATAAATAAATAATAATAATAATAATTTCTATACCTCTAAAACCCATGCATTTTTTGTGTTGATAAGAATATATCAAATCAATGGTTTTGTTTGCCTTCAGACCCATTGAAAGTAAACTCATAGAAGATGGATACCTCTCAACATAATCCAAGAGTCTGGAGCAATGATTAGAGGCAGGGGCATCATGGCCTCCGACAGCATAGAGAAAACCATCACAGGTGGCCACTCCAACTCCTCCTCTTCTTTTGCACATGGGAGCACACATGTTCCACTTATTGGTGTGAGGATCATAATACTCCATAGAACTCAAGCAGGAACTTCCGTCTCGGCCGCCAACTGAGTATAACCTAAAATAAACAGCATAGAATTGTTAAGCATGAAAAAAAAACCCTTAGTCTTAGTTACATTACCCTGCTTGTATTCCCATCTGTATTCTGGTAAGGTCAATATATAACATACAGACACTCTTGAATAGATTTTGAACACTAAAGCACTTAATCTGCTGACAAATCATTTCATAGAAAGTATCTAATCTCATTTTTATACCCAATTTATATAGCCAACCATTTGTTTTTGCTGAATTTGAAAATTAAGGGAGACTAGGATAGATATATTTTGGCCTTGTTCTGGCCTCATCAGCTAGCCATACCCTCACTGGGATTTGAACTTGCAGCCTTGGCCTTGTAAGGCAGAGAATTAACCTCTAGGCTACAGTATCCAATCCCTTCAGCTCTGTACCAGGGAAGTGTTACATGTTTGTTTTTTTTAATCGAATCACCCTGGTATATTGAAGAAGCATCACAGCTTCCTATTTGCCTCTCAGCCCAACCCAGGGCCATTTCCAAGGCAGTTAATTTATTAATAGCCGACAAACTATATTCTTTATGTGTATTTCAAAAAATCATGTATCACATATTTTTTTGCTTAATTTTTAAAATTAAGGGAGACTAGGATGGCATCATTTCGGCCTTGTTCTGGCCTCATCAGCTAGCCACACCATTACTGGGATTTGATCCGGCAGAGAATTAACCTCTAGGCCGCCAGATCTGATCCCTTTCAGCTCTGTACCAGGGAGAGGCTATATGTTTTTTATGTTGGATCACCCTGGTATATTGAAGGAACGTCACAGTTCCCTTTTGCCTCTAGGCCATTTTTGCTATGAATAAATTAACTGCCTTGAAATGGCCCTGGGTTGGGCCTAGAGGCAAAAAGGAACTATGATGTTCCTTCAATATACCAGGGTGATCTGACATTAAAAACACACACACACACACACACACACACACGCACACACACACACAAACACACACATACATATTCATTATCAGCAAAAATATGTTACACACACACACACACATACACACACAGTATCATCTCATGTGTCATCAACTTCAAATTGTAAATAATGAGGCATGTGTAGCATATATCATGTATTATTAAAATTGTTGAACGCCTCCTCTTCTTCCTCCTCCTCCTCCTCCCACCCAAATTCCAAGCTTTTATTTCTTTCCTAATGGGTTTGCACGCATTATTTGCTTTTACATTGATTCTTATGGGAAAAATTGCTTCTACTTATAAATTTTTCTACTTAAGAACCTGGTCACGGAATGAATTAAGTTCTTAAGTAGAGGTACCATTAGACTCTATTGCACTTCTCCTAGGTGATATTTGAATTTTTGCGAATATCTTAGTTTTAATAACTTTGTGAATATTTCCAAACATGCAAATATCTCTTCACAGTGGAAGCTTTCTTTCTTTCTTTCTTTCTTTCTTTCTTTCTTTCTTTCTTTCTTTCTTTCTTTCTTTCTTTCTTTCTCTCTTTCTTTATTTTCATGCCGCCCTTCTCCTTAGACTCAGGGCGGCTTACAACATGTTAGCAATAGCACTTTGGTTCTCTTTCTTCAGTCAAATCTAAAGGAC
The DNA here is from genome assembly GCF_031021105.1 of Erythrolamprus reginae. Lineage (NCBI taxonomy): Eukaryota > Metazoa > Chordata > Lepidosauria > Squamata > Dipsadidae > Erythrolamprus > Erythrolamprus reginae. The sequence goes on along the minus strand of NC_091953.1, from coordinate 128,160,592 downwards.
AATATTTTGAGACACACACTCTCTCATCATCTCATCCTCTTTTAATGATGCCAAATCCCTTGCAAGGTAGAGCCTGGCCAAATGAACAGAGCTGAGTGTTCACTGGCTGGATGCCCTTCCTGTCACCAACGCGGAGGTTTTTTCCCCAGCAGATATATTCTCAGTGTGCACAGAGAGATAAATATCTGCCTCTACCTAGAGGTATAACAAGCAGGAAGAGGGAGATTATGATCCCGCTATGTAGAGTGCTGGTGAGGCCACATTTGGAATACTGTGTTCAGTTCTGGAGACCTCACCTACAAAAAGATATTGACAAAATGGAATGGGTCCAAAGATGGGCTACAAGAATGGTGGAAGGTCTTAAGCATAAAACATATCAGGAAAGACTTAATGAACTCAATCTGTATAGTCTGGAGGACCGAAGGAAAAGGGGGGACATGATCAAAACATTTAAATATGTTAAAGGGTTAAATAAGGTCCAAGAGGGAAGTGTTTTTAATAGGAAAGTGAACACAAGAACAAGGGGACACAATCTGAAGTTAGTTGGGGGAAAGATCAAAAGCAACATGAGAAAATATTATTTTACTGAAAGAGTAGTAGATCCTTGGAACAAACTTCCAGCAGACGTGGCTGGTAAATCCACAGTCACTGAATTTAAACATGCCTGGGATAAACATATATCCGTCCTAAGATAAAATACAGACAATAGTATAAGGGCAGACTAGATGGACCATGAGGTCTTTTTCTGCCGTCAGACTTCTATGTTTCTATGTTTCTACCTAGGATCAAATCCACACCCTTCTGATTGTGAGATGAGAGTTCCACCTCTAGGCCACTGCACCAGTCTTGAGACACACTGTCTAATGGGGCTTTTTCAACTTGAAGGATGGTGGTAAGATATTCACAGAAGAGAATTGTAACCACACCATCTATTCACTTAAAAAATACAATAAGATTAGAAGCAACACATGGTTAAGGTTACAGATCTGTACCTGGCTTAATCCTCCTTGACAAAATTGATTTCTCTAAGGAAAAAAAAACCCCTTGATTTAGTCCCTGGTAGATTCTCATCTGATGTTTTGATAAGCTCAAGGTCTGAAAGTATTTACAAAAGGTGAAGGAACTTGTCCAGGATTTACACTGGCAGGATGGCAGGAACTGAAATTCTGCTGCGCTATTACATCAGCCTTTGAAATGGATCTTTTTTCTTTTCCATATTTTCTATAAAATATTCACTATCCATCACAGATGGGTATTTACAGTAATCTGGCTAATCTTGATGTTCTACCAACAACAGTTAATGAAGGAAGGCAAAGGACGTCCCTGTCCAAGATGAGATCAGCCTGGTGCACAAGCTGTAACAGGGGTCCCTAAATTTGGCAACTTTAAGACTTGTGGACTTCTTGAAGTCCACAAGTCTTAAAGTTGCCAAGTTTGACATAATGACATAGTGTAACATAATCAGCATAGATTGTCATTGGGAGCTGTCCATGGTACCAAACATGGCACTATGAACTACCCCATCCATCCTCATTTCTAAGCCTAGCAGAGAAATATTTGGAAATTTAGGGGGGGAAATGAACCAAAAAGGTCACAAAATATTGCCCAGTCATGATCTTTTCTTTAAAATGACAATTACTTAGAATCTAATAGAATATCCCAATGCTACAGAGCAATTAACTTTGTATTTAAAATTTTGATAGTTTAATTTAGTTCCCTGGCTCTATCTTTTATTGCAGTCACTGGTCAGAGTTAAAATTTTAAATGTTAAAATAAAATTAAGGAGAGAAAAAGCAAAGCAAAAAATAATATTCTATTACAGTTAGTGGTGAGGTTACCAATGGGTGACCAAACTTTTACAGAAATCTAGCAAAATTTTGCTGTATTTCAAGAAATTGTATTATACTGATCTGACAGCAACAGCTATATGTAAAAGAGGTAAGAATTTCCTGGATATTTTATCAAGTGAGGAATCATATAATGAGTTGGTGAATCTTGATAGAAGAAAAAATATAAGAAAAGCTGGAGTTTCAGTGGCTCTTTGTCTACAGAGACAAAAATCTCACTCATTTTATATATTGACTCTCTAGACCTGCTATAAGAAATTTACTCACTCATATAAAATCTATATAAAATCTCACACATTTTATATATTGACTCTCTAGACCTGCTCTAGACCTGCTATAATTACTTGTTTTATATTGTTGTTTATATAGAAAATATTATGATACATCAATCAATCTGATACACACCAAGTACAGAAAAAAAATCTAAATAATATCTATGTTACTTCCTACTGTACAAGTGTAAAAAAGTGGAATACTTTAATTTGCAATGCATTTATTTATATAAGTTAATTTATTATATATTGTAACTTCCCCAGTCCCTTAGAATGCTGAAATAAGTGATATATTTCAACTATTCAGGAACATGCTCACTGCTCACAGTCACTCAAGCCCTCATCACCTCGAGGCTCGACTACTGTAATTCTCTCTACATGGGGCTACCTTTGAAGAGTGTTCGGAAACTTCAGATCATGCAGAATGTAGCTGCGAGAGCAATCATGGGCTTTCCTAAATATGCCCAGGTTACACCAACACTCCACAATCTGCATTGGTTGCCGATCAGTTTCCGGTCACAATTCAAAGTGTTGGTTATGACCTATAAAGCCCTTCATGGCATTGGACCAGAATATCTCCGGAACGTCCTTCTGCCACACGAATCTCAGCGGCCAGTTAGGTCCCACAGAGTCGGCCTTCTCCAGGTCCCGTCAACTAAACAATGTCGCTTGGCGGGGCCCAGGGGAAGAGCCTTCTCTGTGGTGGCCCCAGCCCTCTGGAACCAACTCCCCCCAGAGATCAGAATTGCCCTCCCCTCCTCGCCTTTCGTAAGCTCCTTAAAACCCATCTCTGTCGTCAGGCATAGGGGAATTGAGATATACCTTCCCCCTAGGCCTATACAATTTATGCATGGTATGTTTGTGTGTATGCTTGGTTTTTAATAAGGGCTTTTAGTAATTAGATATTAGATTTGTTTTTATGCTGTTTGTTATTATTGTTGCTAGCTGCCCCGAGTCTACGGAGAGGGGCGGCATACAAATCTAATAAAAGAATGAATGAATGAATGAATGAATGAATGAATGAATGAATGAATGAGTGAGTGAGTGAGTGAGTGAGTAAGTAAATAAACAAACAAACAAACAAACAAACAAACATCATGTTCACCTCTGCAGAATTAGAGCTAATGCAAGAACAGCTACACCATAAATATTGTGTCACCAAAAGAGAGTTAATGAAAAATGCTTCTGTTTTAGATAATATAACTACTGAAGCATGGCATTCTATATGCAGCTAACAAATTATATTATGTTTGCTGGCCACAAATTGTACAAACCGGCATTCCAATTTACTGATAGATACATAAGCTGATTTATGTAGGATTTGTCTAAGAGATACACGAATTACCATCCAGAAACTTAAGATAATAAAACAATAGTAAAATGTGGTCTTTGATGTGATTCAGTTCTTTCTAGGCATATATGTACTTTGTCAGGATAATGACTATTAGTAAGGATGTAAATCATTACTGTAAATGATGACTACATTTGACTTCACAATAATGGGCTCTTACAAATGTGCATTTAGAAATAAATATTTCTGTACCTTCATAAACAGAATCAGTTGGGTCTAATGCAGGAGTGTCAAACTCAAGTCCCAGGGCCCAGATCTGACCCATGGGGTGTTTAGATCTGGCCCGTGGGACCATCAAGAAAACAGTAAAGGACCGACTCACAGTGTCTCAGCCAGTGAAAATAGAGCTCAGAGGGGCCACATGCCTCCTGAGCTCCATTTTCACTGGAAGAGGGTTGCAGGAGGCATTTGTAGCTGAAAACAGAGCTCAGGAGGGAAGTTTTCTCTGGCAGGGGGATTGCAGAAAGCCTTCACAGCCAAAAATGCAGCTCGGGAGCCTATTCTTTCTGGTTGAGTACTCAGGCCACCACAGAGCCCCCTGACATGAGTGATGTCAAGTGAGCCACCCCCACCGCCACCCCCGAGATCAAACCAACCTTGATGCAGGCCTCAATGAAATCAAAATTGACACCCCTGGTTTAATAGTTGAGGCATTAGGCTAAAAAATGGAAGACTGAGTTCTAGTCCCACCTTAGCATTAAAGCCTGCTGGGTGACCTTGGGTCAGTTACTCTCTCTCAGCCCACCTCATTTAATAGGATAGTTGTTGTGTGGAAAACAAGAGAATGAAGGGAGGACGAGATATGTTTGCCATCTTGGGCTTTTTGATAACAATATTTACGGGATTGCCTTCTGCCGCATATGACTGATGAGGGCCCACAGGGTTGGCTTTCTCCGGGGTCCCATCAGCTAGTCATTGTCATTTGATGGGCCCATTTGATGGGGTGGAACCAGCTACATCCAGAGGTCTGTACGGCCCCCACCCTACTGGACTTCTGGAAGGCAGTGAAAACCTGGCTTTGCCAGCAGGCCTGGGGCTGTTGAGCAATAGGTTACCATCTAGATCCGGCCAAAAAGATATGAATGTTTTTTTAAAAAAATTACGGGTTTTTAACTGTCTTTTATATTGTTTTTAATTGTTGTACGCTGCCCAGAGTCTGGAAGGAATTGGCCAGCCTATACATTTGATAAATAAATAATGACTAATGAATATAGTTTATAGTTTATAGTTTATAGTTTATAGATTATAGTTTATAGTTTATAGTTTATAGTTAATTAATTTATAATAAATTCATAATTAATTTATAATTTATTAAATTTATAATAATTTATAATTTAACTTATAACATCTAATTTATTAGATTTGTATGTCGCCCCTCCCTCTCCGGAGACTCGGGGTGGCTGTTTAACTATTTATAATTATTTATAATTTATAATTATTTATCATTATTTATAATTTATAATTTTAGGATATAAATAACACAGCAAATAGATAGATAGATAGATAGATAGATAGATAGATAGATAGATAGATAGATAGATAGATAGATAGATAGACAAACAAATAAATAAAACAAATAAAAGAGGAGGAGCAGAACACCAGTGCGATTCATAAAATGATTGAGAATTCAGAGGATGAAAAGATCAATCATTTTCTTCAGTCCGGGATCTGTCTCTTTGCTGGTGGAACCAAAGCAACTGGAGATAGATCCAATGTAGTATTTTTTTTAAAATTGCTCCATACAAATTATAGCAGTTATGAGGCTCCTTGCCAAAAAATGAAAAAAGCTCCAACAAACCAAGGTTACAAGTTTTATGCGTACAGTTTGTTTTCGTTACATCGGAAAGAGGAAGGAAACACTTTAAATCACTGTATAACCTCCAAATCTGAATAGCTTTGACAAAACATTGTGGGTGACCTGGCAAGACCTCCCACATAACATTCTGTATGATTCTTCCTGTGAGATGCTAAAAGTCAGTTCTACAAACAATAGCAGTTATTTGGTCCCTATATTTCCTCCTTTTATACCATCCTGTTCACATGCTAAAGAAGGACAAAGGTCTTTCCCCCCATCTTTTCCTGAATCTATTCCAAGGTTGCGTATATGTGGTTTTACTACAGTCCTGCTTTCACCAAGGTGTAAACCAGAGATGGGATTCAGCAGGTTCTAACCAGTTCTGGAGAACTGGTAGCAGAAATTTTGAGTAGTTCAGAGAACCGGTAAATACCACCTCTGACTGGTTCTGCCTCCCTCTATTCTCTGCCTCCCCAGTCCCAGCTGATCGGGAGGAAATGGAGATTTTTCAGTATCTTTCCCAGGAGTGGGGAACACAGCAAAAATGGAGCTCCAACCCAGAGCACCCAATTTGCACCGAAAGATGTTGAAAGAAAATGCAGGGCGTCCTGCATAAACCACACCTACAGTGTGATAGTAACAATTTTGGTAGCCCTTCACCGATCCTTCCCCTCCTACGCTCACCGCCACATCCATCAAGCCACACCCACAGAACTGGTAGTTTAAAAAAATTGAATCCCACCACTGGTGTAAACTATCCCCAAGCAAGGAATAAAATTCTAGCTACAATAAAATGAAGCATCAAGCAAATGAAATCTCCTCCATGCAAAGATTCATTTGGCAAAATTCTGGTCTTGTTAGACAACCCACTGTTGTAAGCAAGCATACCAAAAGGTAAACTACCTAAAGGATTACTATTCAGTGGATTATTTTCTTACCCCACTCTGCTAAGTGTACTTAACGGCGGCATTTTTCTCCATCTCGTTTCACGAGACATAATTAACTCAGAACATTTTGTCGCACAAGACTTGAGATTTCATGATATTTATTTTTTTAAATTTATTTTATTTATTGGATTTGTATGCCGCCCCTCTCCGTAGACTCGGGGCGGCTAACAACAGTAATAAAAAACATCATATAAATCCAATATTAAAACAACTAAAAAACCCTTATTGTAAAACCAAACATCCCTACAAACAAAACATAACATGCCTAAATTGTAAAGGCCTAGGGGGAAAGAATATCTCAATTCCCCCATGCCTGACGGCAGAGGTGGGTTTTAAGGAGCTTATGAAAGGCAAGGAGGGTGGGGGCAATTCTAATCTCCGGGGGGAGTTGGTTCCAGAGGGCTGGGGCTGCCACAGAGAAGGCTTTTCTCCTGGGCCCCGCCAAACAACATTGTTTTGTTGACGGGACCCGGAGAAGGCCCACTCTGTGGGACCTAACCGGTCGCTGGGATTCATGCGGCAGAAGGCGGTCTCGTAGATACCCTGATCCGGTGCCATGAAGGGCTTTATAGGTGATGACCAACACTTTGAATTGTGCCCGGGGAACTGATCGGCAACCAATGGAGACTGTGGAGTGTTGGTGTTACATGGGCATTATCCTCACCATATTGATCATTAGGGGAAAAAAATAGTATCCACTATGTTAATTCAGCAATTATTAATCAACATTTTTCTTCAGAAACTGAGCATACACTTCTCTGGAAACTACAGCAGCCTTTGAATTGATTTTCATAAAATGTTTCTTTTTTTCTTTGCTTTTTAATCGTTCCATTGAAATAGTGGAACAGATCTATAATGTGGTGAGACATATCCATAATGAATTTCAGGACTTCTCTTTACTTTTCAAAGAATTGGTGTTGGACAAACAAAGGCTTTTACCTACTTTAATATCTTATCCGGTTTAATATTTGTTACATTTAAGTACAATTCTCTGTAGCTGTAGTGTTCCGAATGTATTCACTCTTCAATTAATTACTTTTGGGGGAATAGAATGAATCAACCTTGCAATGGCCAAACTGGTACATTTTGGGAGAAAAATGGAACATTGCTCATTGGTTCCTCTCATTTTATACACAATTAATCATGGTGTCATCATGACAAGATGAAAGGACACAACAGATCTAGGCATGTTGACTTTAATTCTATTGAACACAATGTGACTAATTTCCTGAAACCTACAATGACGACAACTTAACAGCTAACAAAAGATGGATAAAGGAAATGTTAAAATATTAAAGATGAAATATATTTTTCATTCTGTAAAACAAACAAGCCTCCACAAAACTGGTATTTAAAACAAATGAAAAACAGATTTCCAATTATTCTATTTGCTGTTGCTATGTAAAAAGCTCTATGTGCAATGATTTGCAAGTTTTACTTCTACACAAAATGTTCTTAAACCTTCCTTCTTTTCTTCCTCCCTCTGTCTCTCCCCTGCCAACCTTCCTTCCCTCCTTCTTTCCTCCCTCCCTTCTTCCCTCCCTCCCTCCTCCCTCCTTCTTTTTCCTTCCTTCCTCCTTCCATCCTTCCTTCCTTCCTTCCTTTTTCTTTCTACTGAGTTGCTAAATATATACACACCAGTCTGTGCTCATGCACTGATGACCAATAAAGCTTTTTGGGAGCTTTACAATTATGAGAATAGGTGTCGAAAGATCAGGCTCACATACTGAATTATGAATGAAGTCCCAATGACTCAGTAGGAAATAAATGTCAACTCAAGCTTCAGCGCGTTATGTATTTAAACCTCACATTTAAAGAAAAAAGCAAAAGTCTTTAGGGAGCTAAATTCATCCTGAATGAATGTGCTTATAAATATACCCTGGTTTTCTTTAATTAGTACAGCTAAAAAAATCTACAGTGATTTCCAAATGTGGCTGCATGAGATCTCTAACAAAAAACCTGAAATGGAATAATAAAATAATAAAATAAAATTAAAAAATGAAATGAAATGAAATTGTAATGTAAAATAAAATAAAATGACGAGATGATAAAAAATAATAAGATAAGATCAGATGGTGATAAGTTTTTATTCTATTCTATTCGATAGGATAAGATAAGATAAGATAATTATTTCATTTCATTTCATTTTATTGGATTTGTATGCCGCCCCTCTCGTAGACTCGGGGCGGCTAACAACAGTGGTAAAAAACAACATACAACAATCCAATACTAAAGAAGCTAAAAACCGTTATTTTAAAACCAATCGTACATACAAACATACCAGACATAAATTGTAGAAACCTAGGGGGAAAGAATATCTTAATTCCCCCATGCCTGACAACAGAGGTGGGTTTTAAGAAGCTTACTAAAGGCAAGAAGGGTGGGCGCTACTCTAATCTCTGGGGGGAGTTAGTTCCAGAGGGCTGGGGCTGCCACAGAGAAGGCTCTTCCCCTGGGCCCCGCCAAACAACATGGTTTAGTTGACGGGACCCGGAGAAGGCCTACTCTGTGGGACCTAATTGGTCGCTGGGATTCGTGCAGCAGAAGGCGGTCCCGGAGATAACCTGGCCGGGTGCCATGAAGGGCTTTATAGGTCATAACCAACACTTTGAATTGTGACCGGAAACTGATCGGCAACCAATGCAGACTATTCTATAAGTTAAGACAAGATAATAAAATAATAAAAATCAAATCAAAGAATAAAACTCTTGTTTTCAGGTACAAAGACTCCAGAAAGGGGAAAAAAAGGAATCTCTTTCTATAACATTGAACTTTGTTGTTTGAAGAAAAAGAAAGCAGGATTTGATATTACACCTACAATTACTGTAACTGGATCAGATAGAAGAGAATACTCGTAGCTCAGGGCAAGCCACAAGTTTATAAACCACAGAGTGGACAAGCCATTAGTATATAAAAAGAAAGCAGACCTTACTCCTTCCCAGTGAAACTTTTTGCAAGAAAACACACTGAGAGGACCAAGGATGCTTTCCATCACATCAACGTCTTGTTTAGGATCTTGATGGAAATGATATCAAGACGGAAAAGCCATCATGCAGAGCTGGACAGCGACAACTTGTAAGACAATTCTGGGGAGCCATTCCAACAGGACTAATGCTTCAGGGCTTTGAGGAAGAAGCTTCATTTTAGACCACTGTGCCTTGAAATGCACCTAAAATACAATTACATGACCACAATGTGTGTGTGTATATCTATCTCTCTCTCTCTCTCTCTCGAGTGTGGGCCTATTATGCGTGCAATGACTAAATTGATTGGCATTACATAACAGTAAGCTTCTCCTCAATGGGGATTTTATACTCTGACAAACTCAGTAGAGATGATGAAATCTTAGTACTCTTTTAGTAGTTTTAAATAAATTTTTAAATGTTTTGGAGATTGTGATGACTTCCATTTATCTGTCTGTCTGTCTGTCTGTCTGTCTGTCTATCTATCTATCTATCACAGAGAGAGAGAGAGAGAGAGAGAAAGCAAAAAAGGAGAGAGAGGGAGGGAGAGAAAGAGAGAGAAAAGATAGAGAGAGAAGAAATAGACTACATGTCAATGAATGACAGAAGATATATTGTCATTCTGCTAAATAGACATACAGCTATCGAATCATGGGAAAAATAGGAATATATAATATATGAAAAGTAAAAATAAAGTTTATTTTGATATAAACTAGACTGCTAACGATTTTCATGGACGCCACCAAGCTAGGCAAAATACCTAACATATACAAAAACACTAAAAATGAGTTTATTGCTGAGATTATTCATGAGTTTCTGACAATAAATATATGCATATATGCAGACATAAACAAGAATGTTTAAGCAGTATAAAAATTAACAGCTTGATTCTAGCATACATCACAATAAATCTGTCCTCCATGTGCTAAAGGCCCATTTTTATAGCTTACATTTTCTGTATAAATGAGGGTCAAACCTAGGTTACATTAAATATGTAGCATGCAGCTGAACCTTGAAGGAGATACTGTAGTTATAAGAGAAAATATTAATAATAATAATAATAATAATAATAATAATAATAATAATAATAATAATTGAAATATTAAGTAATACCCCCCAAAATACAAATAGAAATGGCATCCCATTGGTTGAAAATATTGGGAAGATTTTAAGTAATGCAAAAGAGAATGAAAATATTGGTGAAATAAGCTTGACAGCCAAAGATCTAAATAATTCAAAAGGGAGCAATGAGTCATTGTCTAAAGAATAAATCCCAATGGACCATGTCATGCCATCTTCAGAATCAGGGTTGGGAGATAGCTTGAAAATTGAACTCATCCTTGTTAGCACAGCTTTCTCTTTATGTTATCAGTTAGCATAGCATAAAGAATAAATGAATAGCTTCAGTCCCTTCCTCTAAATCAGTTGTCTAGGTGGGTGACCTTTGCTTGAATAAATCAAATTGCATTGTAATTTTAACTTGATAAGGCTGCCAGAATGAGAACATGGATGAAGAATTGGACAATTCATCCGAAATTTAGCAGTTCACTGGTTGGTCAACTATTGGGACCGACATTTTAAGATTATGGTCATGGACAGTATAAATCCTCCATTTGGAATAAGTTTTAAAGTTTAATTATAACTATTTGTCGCTGTGTTATGTAAAGGCATGATAATATATTAGAGTTTTGACATATCTTTCAGCATTTAGCCATTAAAAAAATGTTTAATATTGGATATATTTGGTGTTTGGGGTTGGAGTTGTGGGATTTTTTTTTGTACACATGGTTTTCCTCTTTTATGTTGTTAGTGTTAGATGTTTGTTAGCTTGCTTTTTTCTCATTTTCTGTGTTTTATTTGCTGATAAAAATAAATAAACATGTTGGAGCAAGTTTTAAATTGCAGCCACTAAATATTTCCTTCTCTGTATTTATCCCTGTAATCTCCCTCCCTCTCTCTCTCTCTCTCCCCCAACATAATCTATCTATCTATGCATAAGTGCACCAGTGTGCCTTCCGTCCCTTGTCTTTATTCTTTATTTTTGCTAGTTGCATTTCTAATACTCCTTTTTTCAATTTTTTTACTTTTACTAGTATCATGTATCTTAATATTATCATATATTCACACACTTGGCAAAACAAACAAATCTATCTATCTATCTATCTATCTATCTATCTATCTATCTATCTATCTATCTATCTATCTATCTATCTATCTATCTATCTACTACCTATCTATCATCTATCCATCCATGTATCTATGTATCTATCAATCATTTATCTATCTAGCATATTTAGGAAAAGTAATCTAAGTTATAAGATTTTCACACTTGTTTTATTCAGAAATAAATCTAACATTTCTGTTGTGGTTAACTCTGGCCCTGCTCCTGCCCCAAGGACTGTGGATGTGGGGGAGACATCCACATGCTGCAGGCCTGTTTTGCCCCTGGTGGAATCTGCTGATGAAGGTTCCTCTGACCAAGAAGACATGAGTGACAGGGAGGAGGAGAGTGTGGCAGACAGCTCAGAAGGAGATCAATTATCTAGCTCCTCCTTGGATTAAGAACAAGAGTTAATGATACAGCCACACATGCGGAGAGCGATGCATAGGCAGCAACAACTGAGAGATTATTATCAAAGAAAATGAGGCCACCTGTGGTTGGGTGGGGCTGTGGTAATTAGTGAGGCTGCTCTAAAGAGCAGCCTGTGGGTTTGGCCATTGTGGAGGATTAACTGATCATTGTGTTTGGTGACTGCTTTACTGACTTTGACCTTTTGTGTGCTGATTTTTCCCTGCTTTGAAACTCAACCAGAGCAAAGTGTGTTTCACTTTGTGAAAGAAAAAGGACTGTGAATTGCCTCACAGCTGCAAGCTTTAAGTGAATTTTCATTATAAAGAACATTGTTTTGAATTTTCAAACGTGTGTGTGTGTGTGAAATTTGTACCTGTGAATTTTTGGGAGGATTCTACCAGAGAGCCCGACAGAACAATTTCCACACAATTGTACAATTACTACCCATGTTAAGTATCTACTCCTGTTCAGATGTTCTTCACATTTAGTAAATGAATGAATGAATGAATGAATGAATGAATGAATGTTCAAACACCGAAGGAAGTTTTCTCTGTCTCCATGTCACTTACTCACATACACATACACTCCTTAATACACACACACACACACACACACATACAGAGAGAGAGAGAGAGAGAGAGAAAGAGAGAGTTACACACACACTTATATCTACACAAAGCTATTTCTCCACTTTGCACACCATCTGTCAAGGGCTAATGAGTTTCTGCATAATTGTGGCACTTTGCAATCCACTTATCTTTAGAAGCATCATAAAGAGATTTCTTTTTCAAAAGTGACAAAAGGTTGGTTTCACAATCCCAAAATATCTGTTATAGAATATTAGTCTGCTATGCTGAAATAACGTTCCCAAAACTGTCATATAACAGCTCAGCTTGTGGTATTACATTCCGTGCAACAGTTGGTGTGCACCGTAGCCTTGGTATTTAGAGAGTGTTAAAGCCTATTTCCAGTGAACAACTTCTACCAAGGCGAGCCAAATGGAGGTTCCCAAGACTCAACTGAAAATTGCGGAAGATATGAGGATCTGTTGTTTGGTTTCTCAAGACGATATACAATGTGGAACTATGATGCTTTAAAACTTCCCGTGTGCAGATAATATTAATTCTTCCAAAGGAAAAAGAAAAAAAGAAAACTGACAACATTTTATAATGTTCTCCATTAAAGCCACAACTAGCAAACAGATGTTATGTTACAGGGCCATAATTCACTGTGATCAGTTGGGCAGGAATTATCTGTCCTCAAATATCTATTAAGAAAATAAGCCAATGGACAGCAATGCTACATTCAGGTTTGTTTTTAGTGGATTAGCTCTTCATGCTAGACCCTAAACCAGTGATGGCGAACCTATGGCACAAGTTCCACAGGTGGCACGCAGAGCCGTATCTGCTGGCACATGAGCTGTTGCCTTAGCTCATCTCCAACATGCATGTGTATGACGGCTAGCTGATTTCAGGCTAGCACAGGAGCTCTGGGAGGGCACTTTTGGCTTCCAGAGAGCCTGGGGGGGGATTTTACCCACCCCTGGCTCCAAGGAAGCCTTGGGAGTCTGGGGAGGGCAAAGTACGAGCCTACTGGGCCCAACAGAAGTTGGGAAACAGGCCATTATCCGACTTCCAGAGGGCCTCTGGGAGGTGGGGAAAGCTATTTTTGCACACTCCTAGGCATTGAATTATGGGTGTGGGCACACACGTATGCGCTATCTATCTATCTATCTATCTATCTATCTATCTATCTATCTATCTATCTACCTACCTACCTACCTACCTACCTACCTACCTACCTACCTACCTATTTATTTATTTATTTATTTATTGGATTTATATGCCGCCCCTCTCTGAAAATTCAGGGTGGCTAACAGCAATCATAAACAGCGTACAATAATAATCCAATACTAAAAGAGAATTAAAAACCCCTTAATATAAAAAACCAAACATACTTACAAACATACCATGCATAAAATTGTAAAGGCCTAGGGGGAGAAGGAATCTTAATTCCCCCATGCCTGGCGGCAGAGGTGGGTCTTAAGGAGCTTACGAAAGGCAAGGAGGGTGGGGGCAATTCTAATCTCTGGGGGGAGTTGGTTCCAGAGGGACATGGCCGCCACAGAGAAGGCTCTTCCCCTGGGTCCCACCAAGTGGCATTGTTTAGTTGACGGGACCCGGAGAAGACCCACTCTGTGGGACCTAATTGGTTGCTGGGATTCGTGCCGCAGAAGGCGGTCCCTGAGGTAATCTGGTCCGGTGCCATGAAGGGCTTTATAGGTCATAACCAACCCTTTGAATTGTGACCGGAAACTGATCGGCAACCAATGCAGACTGCAGAGTGTTGGTGGGACATGGGCATATTTAGGGAAGCCCATGATTGCTCTCGCAGCTGCATTCTGCACGATCTGAAGTTTTCGAACACTTTTCAAAGGTAGCCCCCTGTAGAGAGCGTTACAGTAGTCGAGCCTCGAGGTGATGAGGGCATGAGTGACTGTGAGCAGTGACTCCCGGTCCAAATAGGGCCGCAACTGGTGCACCGGGCAAACCTGGGCGAACGCCCCCCTCACCACAGCTGAAAGATGTTTCTCTAATGTGAGCTGTGGATCGAGGAGGACGCCCAAGTTGTGAACCCTCTCTGAGGGGGTCAATGATTCTCCCCCCAGGGTAATGGATGGACAGATGGAATTGTCCTTGGGAGGCAAGACCCACAGCCACTCTGGCTTGTCTGGGTGCATGCCCATGCTCTCTTGGCACCTGAGGAAAAAAAGGTTCACCATCACTGCCCTAAACCATGCTTTTTAAGTCCCATATAATGGGGACAAGAACACTGACCAAAGTACATATTGCCATAACAAATATTCAGAATTTTTAAACTGGATAAGTTATTGGGTGAGCTTAAACAGATTAATCTGTATTTAAAAAGTACCATAAAAATACGCCTTATTGTGCTCAAAAAGCGAACTATGGGGATAAACTGATGCTTACTAATTTAGAAACAATCTTTGCCTAATATAACTTGGCTTCAGAGGAAGTTTTCTTAAAATGCTTGCTTTTATTTCAAATTCCTCAACATTCTGCTTGAAGCCTTTAATTGGTTTGGCAATTAAAACTACCAAATGGTTGCATCAATGCTTCACAGCTTGTAGGCTCTCAAACTCATTCGAGGGACAGAATAAATAAGTATACAGTGATCTCTCGATTAGCGCGGGGGTTACGTTCCAAGACCTCCCGCGCTAACCGATTTCCGTGTTATACTGGATGCGGAAGTAAAAACCACCATCTGCGCATGTGCGCCATTTTTTCATGGCCGCACATGCGCAGATGGTGGAGTTTGCATGTGGGCGGCGGGGAAGACCAAGGGAAGGTTCCTTCAGCCGCCCAACAGCTGATCTGCTCCGCAGCGCGGAAGCAGCGAGGATCCGAAGATGGGGTTTCCCCGTTGCCGCGCTGCGGAGCGGATCAGGTGTTGGGCGGCTGAAGGAACCTTCCCTTGGTCTTCCCGCCGCCCAGGCAAAGGGGAAACCCCTGGGTGGTGCTGGGGCCATGCGGAGCCACTCATCTAGGGGGGCGTGGACCGGCAAGGTGCCCTCCGCTCTCTCTCTTTCTCTCCCTGTTACCGGTGTGGTATAAGAGAGAGAAAGAAAGAGAAAGGAGGGCGACTTGCCAGTCCACGCCCCCCTGGATGAGCGGCCCCGCATGGCCCCAGCGCCGGACTCCGTTGCCGAACGCCGAAACCGGAAGGGGCGAGGTGGGGGGGGGGAGAACGGGAGGCTCAGCATTCCGTCAGTCGCAGCGCTGGCTGTCAACTTTTCTTTTTAGCACTGGGGAGGCAAGTCAGCTCCTGCCCAGTTTTAAAAAGAAAAGTTGACAGCCAGCACTGCGGCTGACGGAATGCTGAGCTTCCCGTTCTCTCTCCGCCCCCTCACCCCTTCGCCCCCCTGTGTTCCTAGGAGGAGTGCTGGTGAGGAGCAGAAGGTCTGTCTTGCCTCAATCCCCAGCACTTCTCCTAGGAACACAGGGAGGCGAAGGGGCGAGGGGGGGAGAGAAAACGGGAGGCTCAGGAAGGGAGCTCAGGAAGGAGCCCACGGTCATTCGGCTGCGGGCGGGAGGAAGGCGATTGTTCCGCTGCCGCCAGCATGGCCTGGCTGGCAGCGGAAGATGTAACGGAGCCCACGGGGGATTCGCCTTCCTCCCACCCGCAGCCGAGACTGATCGTGGGCTCCTTCGCAACCTCGGAGAGCTTCCAGGGCATGAAAGCTCACGAAAACCAGGAAGCTCTCCGAGGTTGCGAAGGAGCCCACGATCAGTCGGCTGCGGGCGGGAGGAAAGCGAATGCCACGGGGCTGGGCTCGGCTCCCCCCTCGGCTCCCCCCCTTACCAGCCCCGCCGCGGAAGGCTCCATTCTGTTCCCTGCCAGCCCGATTGAGCGGCCGGCCCCCCCTCCTCGGTGTCCCTGGCACCCAGCGTCCCCACGCCGCCTCCACCTCCCGGTAATGCGCCCGACCTCTGCCTCTCTCTCTTTCTCTCTCATATACCACGCCGGCAACAGGGAGAGAAAGAGAGAGAGAACTAGCGTGGACTTATTTTTTATTTTTTAATATTTTATTTTAATATTTTATTTTTTTAATTAATATTTTTTGAAAAACCGCGTTGCAGCGTTTCGCGCTAATCGAGACCGTGCTAATCGAGGGATCACTGTATTATCTATGACCCATAGTGGCACAGTGGTTACAGTGCAATATTAGAGTTTGACTCTGCCCACAGTTTGGAGTTTGATCATGACTGGCTCAAGGTTGACTCAGCCTTCCATCCTTCTAAAATTTGGACCCATACTGTTGAGGGTAACATATTGTTATTTGTAAATTGCCTAGAGAGGATTGCAAAGAACTATCAAGCAGTATATAAGTCTAAGTGGTATAGTTATTGCTATTGCCATATTATAGAATATAGAAGTACAGTGTTCCCTCGATTTTCGCGGGTTCGAACTTCGCGGATAGCCTATACCACGGTTTTTCAAAAAATATAAATTAAAAAAATACTTTGCGGTTTTTTTCCTATACCACGGTTTTTCCCACCCGATGATGTCATATGTCATCGCCAAACTAATAATTTTTGCAAATAAATAACAAAAAAAATAATTATTGTTAATAAATAATTATGTTTATAAATATCAGGATCACTAAGTGACTTATTCAATGGTGAGTACCAGTAATAATGGTAAGTAAATGGTTGTTAAGGGAATGGGAAATGGTAATTTAGGGGTTTAAAGTGTTAAGGGAAGGCTTGTGATACTGTCCATAGCCAAAAATGGTGTATTTACTTCCGCATCTCTACTTCGCGGAAATTCGACTTTCGCGGGCGGTCTCGGAACGTATCCCCTGCGGAAATCGAGGGAACACTGTACTAATAATTGGGCATTACTAGCCAAATGTCTTTAACCAACTCTTCAAATTTTATACAACTCCCCATGCCTGACTGTGATTTTAAATCGGTAGCAATAATAGAAAGGAAAGGGGAGAATTTTAAAGAGAAATAGGTCTAGAATAGGTCTCCAGGTCCCGTCAACTAGAGGTCAGTTGGCATGGTCTAGGGGAAGAACCTTACTTGTGGGGACCCTGTCCCTCTGGAATCAATTCCGGGGTGGCGCAGCAGGTAGAGTGCTGTATTGCAGGCCACTGAAGCTGACTTGTAGATCTGAAGGTCAGTGGTTCAAATCTCATCACCGGCTCAAGGTTGACTCAGCCTTCCATCCTTCCAAGGTGGGTAAAATGAGGACCCGGATTGTGGGGGCAATATGCTGGCTGTTTTAAAAAGTGCTATTGCTAACATATTATAAGCCGCCCTGAGTCTAAGGAGAAGGGCGGCATAAATATCAAATGAATGAATGAATGAATGGAAAGAATGAATGAATGAATGAATAAATAAATTCCCCCTGGAAATTTGTACTGTCCCCACACTCTTTGCCTTCTGTAAGAATCTTAAGTGAATCTCATCATTCCTATCATCCTTTTCCTCCCACCTAGGACTGTATGACTGTAACTTGTTGCTTGTATCCTAAGATTTTTATTCATATTGATTGTTTCTTCATTCCTTATTTGACCCCTATGACAATCATTAAGTGTTGTACCTCATGATTCTTGACAAATGTATCTTTTTCTTTTATGTACACTGAGAGCATATGCACCAAGACAAGTTCCTTGTGGGTCCAATCGCACTTGGCCAATAAAATTCTATTCTGTTCTATTCTATTCTATTCTATTTTATTCTACTCACTTATGTCACCAAGCTTGGGTCCATTAGATTCTTGCCCCCTGGATGATGAATGGACTGAGAGAAACTGATTTAATGGGAATGACTGGTTTTTTATGGTTTTTAGTTTTAGATTTTATATTTAATTAATTGGACCCAAAATGTTATATATTGCTTTATTATATGTTGTGAGCATAAAAGTCCAATTAATAAATAATAAATAAATAAAAATTGTAAGGAGAAAATCATTGGGTTAAAAAAAAAGTAATAGTCCATCACTTGCCTTTCTCATTGATGTTTAAACAGCTTGGGAGGAAAAGCTACATGCAACATGTAGAGTGTTCTTGCAGATAGCCATTCTAGCATGCTGATGCCCAAAACTCTGCATGTCTCCCAGTTGCTATTCTCAAGTCCCCCTACTCACTTGCCATTTAAAGCTGCTACCCCAACGGTGCTTCTGGCAATGGACATATTGGCCACAAAGGTCCACTGTTGACTTTGTGGATCCCACCTCTCGACTGTATTCAAATAGCTCCAGCCATCATGACCTCCTACTGCATAAATGGGCCCTTCAAGAACAGTAACTCCTAAAAAGAAGAGGCAGAGAAAGAACGTGAGAACAGAACTAGCAACAGAAGGAAAGACTTCTAAAGGCTTAACGAGAGGTCCTTGGTGCTCTCTGAGCTTGGTTGTTTTCTTACAGATGTTTTGTGACCCTAACTGGGTAACATGATCAGTAAAAAAATAGAGTAGGATTTTTCGGAAAGAGGAGGAGGAGGAGGAAGAAGAAGAAGAAGGAGAAGGAGGAAAAGAAGGAGAAGGAGAAGAAGGAGAAGGAGGAGAAGAAGGAGAAGGAGAAGAAGGAGAAGAGGAGAAGGAGAAGAGGAGGAGGAGTAGGAAGAAGAAGAAGGAGAAGGGGGAGAAGAAGGAGAAGGAGAAGAAGAAGGAGAAGAAGGAGAAGAGGAGAAGGAGGAGGAGAAAAGGAGGAGGAGGAGGAGGAGGAGGAAGAAGGAGAAGGAGAAGAAGGAGAAGGAGGAGAAGGAGAAGGAGGAGAAGGAGAAGGAGAAGAGGAGAAGGAGAAGAGGAGAAGGAGAAGAGGAGGAGGCGGAGGAGGAGGGGAGGAGGAGGAGGAAGATAAGACAACTGGTGCTCTCTGAGCTTGGTTGCTTTCTTACAGGTGTTTCATCACCCAAATGAGGTAACATCATCAAAGCTAAGGAGAAATGCAAAATATATCATAAGCCAATGTGGGGGAACATGGAATACTGGCCATCATCCACCCAGAGTTTTAAAGAAGGAAGGAGTTAAACATTAAATCTTTCCTTCCTGAAATTTTACCATCAAGCCAGCAGCGGGGCAGAAGGATGGGTGGAAGGAAAGGGAGTGATAAAGTTGTGTGGTCTCAACTGGGGCACAAAGCTGGACCGTTTCCTTCCTCTGTGCATTTTCAACATCTGGATATGAACATAGAAAATACACTCAACTCTCTTGGCTCCTAACATTGGGATGGTTTATCCTGCTTTTCCAGGCTACCAAAATCAAGCTCAGTGGAATAGTTGTAAAGCCGGATGGCATCTCCCCCAGTAGACCACCTGTCCGCTAAATGACAGCTTTTCATTCTTCACTATTGCTCACATGGGGACCATTAGATCAGCAGACAGAATGAATCCTGAAACTATATGGCTTATTTTCAGACTTCAGATCTCTTAATCATCTTAAGGAATTCTAAGCTTTATGCCGTTAATGGAACACGTCATTTTAAGGGGCTCTTATATCTTGTTGAGATGACTGAAGATGGATACTTCTCAGATAGAACAGAAAGATTAAAGAGATAACTAGTCCAAACGTACCTAAAGCTAAAATATTTTTTCCTCCAGTGACTATTTAACTTCCTTCTTTTAAACTTTGTTTAATTCAAGCAACATCTTTCTCTCTCCCTCTCTACCCCCCTCTCTCTTTCATCTATCTATCTTTCTTTCCTGTATCCCTCCATCTATCTATCATCTATGCAACTATCCTTTCTTCTTTAACCATGAGGATCAAACTAGCTTAACCATAAGTGGTATTCAGCTGGTTCCGGCAACCGGTAATAGCAACTCTACAGGTGAGCCCAACCCCACTCACCACCCCAGCACTATGTCATCCTATTTAGGCATGTTTTGAAGCTGTGTGTAAGCAGAGAGTATGCACGAGTAGAGAAAGTAAGTGAAAACTATGTCTGAACCTAAGCACAGAGCTTTGACTTTCTGACAATAGAGCGCCCATTCTCTCTCTCTCTCTCTCTCTCTTTAAATTGACTTTTATTAAACATTTTTAAAATTAAAAAAAGTACAAAACACACACAAAGAAAAAATGTAAAACACACAAACAAGTTTTGCTCATTGCAGTGAGTTCGTACCAGCATCACTGATAGCAGTTACTTATCTATGTTCTCGTTTTTAATATATTCTACTCTATTGTTATTTTATTATTTACATTATTACTATTTACACACATATTCCTTTTTGCATTTTCTTACATATGTATGTATAACTATCATATGTTATTATCTAATTTTCATTTCTATTTTCTAACCATATATACTACTTTGTATATATATATTCATCTCTTTTGTGTAGCTCCATTATCAATTTGTCTATTTTGGTGCATTTCAGTATTTTACTAATAATCTTTACATCTGATGGGCAGTCAACCTATTTCCAATATTGTGCCAAGATAATTCTAGCAGCTGTCAGTATATGCAGTATTATATACTGCTCAAAAAAATGAAGGGAACACTCAAATAACACATCCTAGATCTGAATGAATGAAATATTCTCATTGAATACTTTGTTGTGTACAAAGTTGAATGTGCACAACAGCATGTGAAATTGATTGTCAATCCATGTTGCTTCCTAAGTGGACAGTTTGATTTCACAGAACTTTGATTTACTTGGAGTTACATTGTGTTTTTTAAATGTTCCCTTTATTTTTTTTGCACAGTGTATATTGGATTTCTTCATCCATTTTCACCTCTAGGATACCATGATGGAATAATTCTGGTTTAATCTGTATTTTTTGTCCTGTTATTTCTTCCATCCATCTCTTTATTTTGCACCAACACTTCTTTGATTTTGGACAGGTCCAGCACTTATGGTAATAGGTGCCCTGCTTATAGCCACATAACCAACATTGTTGGGGCACCCATTCACATAGGTATGAAGAAGTCTTCAGATAATACAAGATTAGACTTCAATTTACAACCAAAATTGGGACCATAATTTCAGTTGCTAAGTGAAAAAAATGAAAAAAAAATCAGCTTTTTGGATATTCTTGTATGTTTTAGATATCTAAAGGAAAATTTTTCAATTAATACAAAAAGATAGTAATCCAACAAAATAATCTAATTGTGTATACAAATTCCTGCAAGATACTGCATATACACATACATACATACATACATACATACATACATACATACATACATATGTTTTTGTAGATTTTCACGGGTACAGGTATGACGGTTTTGGTATATTCGGGTTTCTTCCTATGTAGGATTTGGAAATTTCTGGCGACGTTTCAACGAGGTCCCACTCATCATCTTCAGGCTGGTGTTTCTGTCCTTGTTCTAAGGCGAACACTGCCTTAGAACAAGGACAGACAAGCAGTGTTCGCCTTAGAACAAGGACAGAAACACCAGCCTGAAGATGATGAGTGGGACCTCATCGAAACGTCGCCAGAAATTTCCAAATCCTACACGGGAAGAAACCCGAATATACCAAGACCGTCATACATATATATGTAAATATTTAAATATGTAAATATTTACAGCAGCACGAAGCTTACAACTTCAGCCTGATGATGGTGAATGTGATTTCACCGAAACGTCACATAGACACTCAAAATATTACACGGGGCAAAACCCGAACTCAGAACAATCTACACACACACACACACATACATATATAGGGATTGGATACTGTAGCCTAGAGGATAATTCTCTGCCTTACAAGGCAAAGGTTGCAGGTTCAAGTCCCAGTGGGTATGGCTAGCTGATGAGGCCAAAATAAGGCCGAAATAGATCTATCCTAGTCTCCCTTAATTTTCAAATTCAGCAAAAAAAACATGTGACATATATATATATATATATGTAGATTGTTCTGAGTTCGGGTTTTGCCCTGTGTAATATTTTGCATGTCTATGCGACGTTTCGGTGAAATCACATTCACCATCATCAGGCTGAAGTATATATATATATAAACACGGGAAAAATTTTAAAACTACAATCCTAATCCAACAAATAGAATTTTTTTTTAAAAAAGGAACGACACTCCAACGATTAATACGAACTTTACGTCGTAAGGAAACGATACACTAGCCTATTGCTGGTCTCATCTTCTGTCTTTTTTCTATATGTTCTTGCTCTTTTCTTTTCTCACCTAGCTGTTTTATTTCTTTTCCTTCTTCATTTCTTTCTTTTTGTTCTTCTCTCTTCTCTTCCTCCTTTTACCCCCTCTCTCTCCTCCCCTCCTGCTCTAACTTTTCTTCTCCCTTTTCCTCCCCCATGTAAATATGTATATTATTTTAAAATTGCATACTTTAAAACCACACAAATTTGTACCAATGTCTAAATAGACCTTTTGTTTTTTGTATTCCCTTCCCCCATTTATTTGAAATAAATATTATATTTTTTTTTTAAAAAAACACTAGATATCTAAAGCAAAGTCATTAAGCAACTCATCGCATGACCAGATCTGATTTTTTAACCATCATTTTTATCATGGGCATTAAGTAAATCACATGGTTAAATCTGGATCCCACCCATTCACTTTGCTAATCAGAAGCTGGTTGGGAAGATTGCAAATCACGATTCTATGACCTCAGGATTGCTGCAACCATTGTGAAAGCCAGCTGGTTACTAAGATTCAAATTGTAATCATGGGACCACGGGTCCACGGGAGTGATACAATAGTTATAAGTTCAAGAATAAGTTAAAAGTATTTTTCCCTATTGTTAAACAATTGGTCATAAGTTGAGAATAGCACTTACACAACTTCCATGATAAGATGAAAGTGTTGGTTATGACCTATAAAGCCCTTCATGGAACCGGACCAGATTATCTCAGGGACCGCCTTCTGCTGCACGAATCCCAGCGACCAGTTAGGTCCAACAGAGTGGGTCTTCTCCGGGTCCCGTCAACTAAACAATGCCGCTTGGCGGGACCCAGGGGAAGAGCCTTCTCTGTGGCGGCCCCGGCCCTCTGGAACCAACTCCCCCCAGAGATTAAAATTGCTCCCACCCTCCTTGCCTTTCGTAAGCTACTTAAAATCCACCTCTGCTGCCAGGCATGAGGGAACTGAGATACTCTTTCCCCCTCGGCCGTTACAATTTTCTGCATGGTATGTCTGTATGTATGTTTGGTTTTTATAATAATGGGTTTTTAATTGTTTTTAGTATTGGATTATTATTGTACACTCTCTTGTTATTGCTGTTAGCCGCCCCGAGTCTCCGGAGAGGGGCGGCATACAAATCCAATAAATAATAATAATAATAATAATAATAATAATAATAATAATAATAATAATAATAATGGCATCAGAATTAACTGAACTTTCTTTCTTCGGTCCAGGAAGAAAGTTATTCTTTGTTTCCAACCTAATTCTGCCAATGTATGCGCATATATCCAATACTTGGCCCAATAAACAGACAGTGTGAATCTATTTGATGCATTTTACAGCCTGGATGTGCAGAGAATATAATATAAGACACCACAAAGCCCTTTTGTTGAAAGGAAATAATAATAAACAGGGGGATCGTGTTTATTTCTTTAGCCGAGGAGTCTCATTATAGAATTTCCAAAATCTTACTTTCTATCAGTCCTTTTGAATCCATTTTTAAAGGATATTACTAGCATGTATAAAGGAATATTTGAATTTTAGGGTCCTGTTTAATTTAAAATAAATGAATCTCCGGTAAAAATGTAAATGTGTTTTTGATTGTCAATAGAAATACATACTCTCATTCTCTCTCGCTCTCTCTCCTGCTCTTTCTCTCCTTCACTACTTTCACTCTCCCTTCTCTCCTTCTCACTCTCTCTTATACACACAAAGACACACAAACTCAAATAAAAGTTCATTAATGGTACCTGAATGTATCTGAGAATTGGGAAAAGCAATATTTTTTTATATAAAATGACTATGGGACCCTCAGGGCACTGAAAATAAATTGAAAAAGTACCACCGTTACTTAGAAAGTAATAAAGCTGTGGAAGGGGTACATAAAAATCATCAACTCTTTCAAATATACTAACCAATTTTTTTTTTACACACCCTTGGAGCTGATCAATTGGACATTTAGCTTTACTGCTATGTTTTTATATAAGATATAAAATATAGAAATTGAAGGGGTACTTAGGATGTTTGTCTATAATCTCTGACAAAGTGTTGCCAAGGTCCGACAAGAGAAAAGTCTCCTTCCGCAAATCTCTATTGGAGAGATATCATCTCAAGGGTGATCTTTTTAATGCCACATTTTGGTGGTTATTATCTCTTTGATATAAAGATTTCACGTGGTTAGAGCTAAAAGAGAGAGAAGGTGTCAACAGAATCCAAAACTACTTCTGAAAATACTGTAATGGTACTCTATTTAACCATTACTATTTAAGTGTTAATTGTAAACTAAACTATTAAGTTTATTAAGAGATCAAAGACCAATTAAGTATAGCCCTTTAAAGTTATTTAATTGAGGGTTGCCTGGTGCTCTACGAGCTTGGTTGTTTTCCTGTAGATATTTCATTACTTAAACTAAGAGCCATTGAGATGATTAAAGGCATGGAGACTAAATAGATAGATAGATAGATAGATAGATAGATAGATAGATAGATAGATAGATAGATAGATAGATGATAGATAGACAGACAGACAGACAGACCGTCCATCCATCCATCCATCCATCCATCCATCCATCCATCCATCCATCCATCCATCCATCCATCCATCTATCTATCTATCTATCTATCTATCTATCTATCTAACTATCTTAGTTCAGCTAAGCATAAATCCCTAACTCACAATGAAATATCAGCCACTAATAAAAAGACTTTGTAAGTCTCCTGGAGTAAATAGTCATAACAGCAGCAGCAATAATGTTATGTCTACTTCAGTAAATACTCGTATCTCTGAAAACACTATAGTTCCATATATCATAACTAGGTTCTGTTAGGTTAAGTGGGGATCAAATTCACATAAGTGAAGTTGGATAGAATCTTCACTTAAGATACAATACTTATGCAGCACAAGAATTATGTAGCACCTTTCTCTCTGCAATGTTGGGTGATAAATACCATCAGACAATTTTTGAACTATCCCTCCTATTAGAAGATATCCCTTTCTCCCTAGTGAAAATAAAAAAAAACAACCTTAGAATATGCCTTCTTCAAGTCTGGATTTTACAAGAAATGCTATCCTTAAAAAAATAAAAATATAAGCATCCTGAAATACCAATACAAGAATTAAATTTTGTGCCCAAACAATAAGACTTCCTTATGTCAGATCCAACATACTTACTAGGTTGTTTACTGAATTGAAAAAATCCAATCACATTTTAAAATCGCATTAAGTTGTTTTAACTTTTCTGATTGACCTTAAAAAAAATAGATGTTTCTTGGTGTCTTTCTGTATTCATTCTTCCTTCTGGTCTAAAGACTCCTTTAACCAATAGTTTTAAATTATTATCATGGGAAGTTGGGAAATTATTTTTCTGCCTCTAGATATAAAACAGTGGAAACCTTCTCTTCTTTTAAACAGTACCTATCTCCTATTTACCATGTGGAGCTACACACCTTAAGCCAAAATCCAATATTTTCTATCACAGTGTTTCCCACCCTTGGCAAGTTAAAGATATCTGAACTTCAACTCCCAGAATTCCCCAGCCAGCATTTGCTGGCTGGGGAATTCTGGGAGTTGAAGTCCAAATATCTTCAACTTGCCAAGGGTGGGAAACACTGCTCTATCATATATATTCTCATGTTGTAGGTCTGTGATGATGAACCTTTTTTTCCTCGGGTGCCAAAAGATTGGGTGTGTGTGCTATCGCGCATGTGCGATTGCCCACCACCCATAATTCAATGCTTGGGGAGGGTGAAAACAGTTTCCCCATGCCCCTGAGGCCCTCTGGAAGCCGGAAACGGCCTGTTTCTCAACTTCCGATGGGCCCAGTAGGCTCATGTTTCATCCTCCTCAGACTCCAAAGGCTTCCCTGGAACTGGGGGACAGTAAAAACGCTCACCCCTGTCTCCTCGGAGGCTCTCTGGAAGCCAAAAATGTCCTCCAAGAGCCTCTGTATGAGCCAAAAATCAGCTGGCCAGCACACACATGCACGTTGGAGCTGAGCTAGGGCAACAGCTCATGTGCCAGCAGATATGGCTCCATGTGCCAGCTGTATCACCCGTGCCATAGGTTCGCCATCACTGTTCTAGCTGGTACAATAATTAGTCTCATGAAATCACTATGATATGTGTTTCAGTGAGGTTCTTTTATTTTTCTTGGTTAAAGTTCACAATCTGTAATAGTTGAGTCAGTTTAATGAACCAGGATTATACTCTCACGTCTGTTTTTTTTCTTTTAAAGTTTATTTAAGCTTTTATTATTTAAAACAGAAAGTCAAATCGTTGTTCTTACAGATCCAATACCGCTTCTGTTATCTCATATTTATTACAATTCCTTTCATTGTGTCATGTGCAAACCAAATACTGTACAGTACAAATAAAATCCTTATATCAATATACAGTGATCCCCCGATTATCACGAGGGTTCCGTTCCAAGACCCCTCGCGATAATCGTAAACTCGCGATGTAGCGGCACGGAAGTAAAAACACCATCTGCGCATGCGCGTCCTGTTTTCCATGGCCGCACATGCGCAGATGGTGGAGTTTGCGTGTGGGCGGCGGGGAAGACCCCTTCGGCCGCCCAACAGCTGATCTGCTCCGCAGCGCGGCAGCAGCGAGGAGCCGAAGATGGAGTTTCCCCGTTGCCCAGGCAACGGGGAAACCCCAAGATCGCTTGCCGCTTGCCCGTTTGCCCGCCCGCCCGGCTGCTCGCTTGCAGCGCCGCAGCAGCGAGGAGCCGAAGATGGGGTTTCCCCATCGCTGGAGAGCAAGAGGGGGAGAGATAGAGAAAGAGAGAGAAGGAAAGAAAGAGATGAGAGAGGGAGGAAGAGAGTGTGAGAGAGGAAGAAGCAAGATAGAGAAAGAGAGAGAGAAAGAAAGATGAGAAAGGAAGGGAGTGACGTCATCGGGTGGAAAAATCGCGATATAGCGATTTGCAATGATCGGGATCGCGAAACTCGGGGGATCACTGTATAACAAAATGTTGATATTTCTTAGTCTTTTTCATTTACACCTATACTCTATATTGTCAATTTTGGTTTTTTATTGCGGATCCATCTATACCATTTTTCCCATATTTCTTTATTTCTTACTCCTTTTATTTTGTTTGTCATTATGTCCATTTCGGCACAACTGAATTTTTTTTCAATAATTAAGTTTTCAGATGGGGTATATTCTTTCTTCCATACTTGTGCTATTGAGATTCTGACCGCGGTAACTATGTGCGTCTGTTTTATTTTATTTCTTTATTATTCAGATTTTTATGCCGCCCAACTCCCAAGGGACTCTTGGCAGAACACTGCTGAACTTTAAAGGAATTGCTGATGAAAATGGGAAAGATTAGATTTTGTATCACTTCCCTGTAATTTAATCCACTGCAAACATTGACAGACCCCATTGTTAAACTGCTCTAGACAATGAACAAAAGGGTATAAAGAAAAGAAATAAGAATGCTGGTAATGAAAATTACACCTTGATTTAAAATGCAATGAAAATCCATCTTCCACAATGCAAAGGTTATCCATTGCTGTTTTCACTGAAGTAGACTTACAATGGGAAGAAATTGATGAGATAGATAAAAAAAATTGTTCCACGGTTATTCTGGAAGACTTCAAACAGCTCTAACCCTTTGCCAAACATAGCTTATACTCATATGAATGCTGAAAAAATGGTGCAAAACTATGAATGCCATGCCTTTTAAAATTGTGTTTATTAAAAAGCATCACACAATAAATTGGTTAATGTCCTATGCATAGTCCTTCAGATCTGTCACTCTCATCTAGCAAAACCTCTCAAATTTGAACCACTTAGAGAACATCTGCCATGCATTCAAGCTGAGCTGTTTGGTTCACATCTGACAAGTTCTGAGCTTGAAAAAAAACTTTCCTTGAAATCTGAAGCCTTGTGTTTCAAACACGAAGTGATCCAAAGATCATTGAAACAGCATGTTCCAAGTTCAGGTAAGAACTAGTGTTGGGCAAACCCAACAAAGTTCAGGCTCGGCGATCTCACCCGAACTTTGCCGTGAAGTTCGGGTGAGTTCGCCGAAGCCAAACCCGGACAGCAGCAAGCCGCTGTGGTGCCCTTTTCTGTAAAAATAAACAAGGAGGTGGGGAATTCCTCACCTCCTTTTGCTTCCTTTTATTTTTACAGAAAAGGATGCTGCAGCGGCGCTGCAAACAAAAGTAGGTGGGGAATCCCACGATTGGATTCCGGGGGCAGGGCTTTGATGTCACGGAGACTTCTTCCTCCCTGTTTCGGCTGGCCAGGAAGTAGTTTCTGTGACATCAAAGCCACGCCCCTGGAATTCCGTCGCGGGATTTCCCACCTCCTTTTGCTTGCAGCGCCACAAGCAAAAGGAGGTGGGGAATCCCCACTCTCCTCCCGGGAGGCAGCGTTTTGCAGTATTCAAGCGAATGCCGAACTCGAACTTTACCTGAACTTTTTAAATAATTCGGGTTCGGGTTTGACATGCTGAACACTGCAAAGTTTGGCATGAACCCGAACTTTGCAAGTTCAGTTCGCCCTACACTAGTCAGAACATTTCAAATTTTAAACATTTGCTCTGTGTCGCCAAACAGGCAAACTTTCTGTTTAGAAGATCTATGTAAATGAAAAAGAAACAATCTGTTGTTATTACCTCGAATCTCTACTTATTAGGGATACATCAAGCTCCCTACATTTCTCTTGACTCATCAGTTCTGATGTATTCTACGTGACAAGAGTAAAGTGTCATCCATAGAAAAGAAACTATTGTTGTGCTCTACTGAAACAAAAATCTATTCTCATTTAAGAATGGAATGTAGAAAAGCCAGGAAGGATAATTTTGCTACCACCACCTTATTAGTTCTAATGTTAGCTACTTTTAAGGAAAAAAAATTATGATGTTCATCTATTGTTTTTGAAGAGGATTTCTTGGGGAGGATTTCAAGACTTCCACATGAATTGGATTAAAAGGAGAGAGAAGTACGCATAGTCAGCCTCATTCTCTCTTCCCATATTCCATCTTGCTCCAATTGCAGGATAGAGTCAAGAAAATTGGAGATGGGCTGGGCACAGTGGTTGACCAGGGCGTTTTTCATGTCTTGCCATGCTGTTAGTATACCACTTCGCTTGCAGAAACTGGCTTCATGACTATTGTCCTAATCTACTAGATTTCATCTGCTCAGTCCATCAAAATCTGTCTTCATATACTTGAGATAGACAAGTCCCTATCTCACTTAAGGTTAATAATAGTGATGGGCGAACCGAACTCGCACAATTGGGGTCCGTACTGAATTTTGCAGTGTTCAATATGCTGAACATGAACCCGAAAGTTTTTGAAACTTCGGGCAAAGTTCGGCATCGCGTTCAGCATTCGGTTGCCTCGGCTGGCCAGGAAGTGATGTCTCTGTGACGTCAAAGTGCCGGCAGCGACCATCTCGTAAAAATAAACATGGTTTATTTTTACGAGAAAGGACTGCCCTTTGCTTGCAGCACCGGTGCGGTGTCCTTTTTCGTAAAAATAAAGATGTTTATTTTTACCTAAAAGGACACCGCAGCAGTGCTGCAAGCAAAGGGTGATCCTTTCACGTAAAAATAAACATGTTTATTTTTATGTGAAAGGACCGCCCTTTGCTTGCAGTGCCGCTGCGGCATCCTTTTTCATAAAAATAAAAATAAATAAAAATAAAAAATCTGTATAATTAAAAAACGATGGGATTCCAGGGGTGGAGCTTTGACGTCAGCATTTGGAGTTCGAGTTCAGGTTCAGTTCGGGTTCGGCCAAATTTTGCGTAAAGTTCAGCTGAACTTGCCGAACCCGAACACCGTTGGGTTCGCCCATCACTAGTCAATAACCTAACAGCTATTCTCAACCTAGTTTGGCCAGCCTGTTGGAGGTGTTACCCAGGGTGTGGTCACTGTGTATGCTACAGCTACTGGGAGCCACAGGTGAGAGCTGAGTGACAGGTGGGGACCAAAGGTGAGGGAGCAGCCCTACAATGAGCTGCCCTAAAAGGACATGACATGCTCCTACACCAGAGATGCTACCCCTCCCTGAACACCCCATATGAATACTCCAGATACAAATGCATTCTAATTCAGAAGACATGGAAACTTTGGGAGAGGAAGACAAAGGTTTAATGGTTTTAAAAACATTACTTTACATTATAGAGGAAGAGCTAAATTCATTTTCAGGGTAAGGAGTTATGACAAAATATTGATTGAATCTTGATGAAAAACAATTTTGTCTTCAATTTCTTTCTCTTTTAGCTTACCATTTCATTAAAAAGTAGAGGATTCTTGTTGTTGTTTTATGCTTTAAAATCAGTGTTAATTGCTCTCAGGTAAGAAAAATATTAGCATGGCCACCTTCCAAATATGGTTTGAAACATCTAAAGGCTCATCTGAAGAACCAGTATGATACAACTTGCTATGGCAGGTTGCCACGGCTAACTCGTTACAACCAAGTTGCTATGGGACAACTCACAATAGCCAACTCACCATGAGATAACTCTCCCCAGGACAATTGGACAAATAGAAAAGTTAAATTAATTTCAACAGAAGCATGGTCAACGATAGCTTAATAAAGAAATTTATTAAGCTAATAAATTTAAGATAAACTA
The DNA here is from genome assembly GCF_031021105.1 of Erythrolamprus reginae. NCBI lineage: Eukaryota > Metazoa > Chordata > Lepidosauria > Squamata > Dipsadidae > Erythrolamprus > Erythrolamprus reginae. The sequence goes on along the minus strand of NC_091953.1, from coordinate 128,129,622 downwards.
ATTCACTCCAGAATTACAAGAGTTGCAAGAATTACAATCGTTTTTGACAAAATCATGGTCACCAGTAATAAAAGTAATTGAATGAAACAATTAATACAGGATTGAATTGTCCAGCAGCAAGTTTTTCTTTGGGAAGTTGGCTGTAGTAAGTTGTTCTGTGGTGAATTGGCCATGATGTGTTGACCATGATAGGTTAGCCAAGGCAAGCTGTCCTAGAGTCCAGGGGTAGGCAAAGTTGGCTCTTCTATGACATGTGGACTTCAACTCCCAGAATTCCTGAGCTAGCATGATTGGCTCAGGAATTCTGGGAATTGAAGTCCATGTCCTAGAAGAGCCAACTTTGCCTATCCCTATCCTAGACCCCTGAAGAAAAGATCAGGACATAGTCATAAGATCACTACTCTATCCTGAACACTACTAACCTTCAAACAACAAAGCAGGAGCTCACTTCAAACATTTCCTGTTATGAAAAACTGTGGAACCTCTTGCAATTTGGAGACTGAAATGATGATGTCTCTATATGAGTGGATTCAGTCACTATATTATAATTACAAGTACGGTTCTTGCGGGGGTGGATATGATACGTTTGTTGCTAGTTGAAAATGAAAGAAGTGTATTCTGAAGTTTATTTACAAATCATATGATATGTTACTTGGTGGTGCAATAGTTAGAATGCGGTACTCCAGGCCTACTTCTGCTGACTGCTGGCTGCCAGTAATTTGGCAGTTCGAATCTCACCAGGCTCTAGGTTGACGCAGCCTTCCATCCTTCTGAGGTTGGTAATATGAGAGCCACTGTAAACCATTTAGAAAGGGCTGTAAAGCACTGTACAGTGGCATATAAGTCTAAGTGCTTTTGCTATGGCTATTTTAAAATCATAATAAAGTGCAGATTTTCAATCACTCTTTGTGCTCTGTTGATATTTCCTACCTCTATGAATAAAGTAATGTTACATTTACTCAATTTACTCTTAACTTACATTTTCTCTAAGTTACAGTAGATATGGAAGCTACTCTAAGTTTCAATGTCCTTTTGTTGATGGACCAGTTTAAGAATAGAGAATTATTTTCCAAAGACAGGCTACAAGAATGGTGGAAGGTCTTAAGCATAAAACGTATCAGGAAAGACTTCATGAACTCAATCTGTAGAGTCTGGAGGACAGAAGGAAAAGGGGGGACATGATTGAAACATATTATTATTATTATTATTATTATTATTATTATTATTATTATTATTATTATTATTATTATTATTATTTTAATTGGATTTGTATGCCGCCCCTCTCCGTAGATTGGGGGCGGCTAACAACAGTGATAAAAATAACATGCAACAATCCAATACTAAAACAGCTAAAAACCCTTATTTTAAAACCAATCATACATACAAACATACCATACATAAATTGTAGAAGCCTAGGGGGAAAGAATATCTTAGTTCCCCCATGCCTGATGACATAGGTGGGTTTTAAGAAGCTTACGAAAGAAAAGAAGGGTGGGGTTTATTCTAATCTCGGGGGGGGGGGTTGGTTCCAGAGGGCCGGGGCTGCCACAGAGAAATAAGTTAAAGGGTTAAAGGGTTAAATAAGGTCCAGGAAGGAAGTGTTTTTAATAGGAAAGTGAACACAAGAACAAGGGGACACAATCTGAGGTTAGTTGGGGGAAAGATCAAAAGCAACATGAGAAAATATTATTTTACTGAAAGAGTAGTAGACCCTTGGAACAAACTTCCAGCAGACGTGGTAGATAAATCCACAGTAACTGAATATAAAACATGTCTGGGATAAACATATATCCATCCTAAGATAAAATACAGAAAATAAAATAAGGGCAGACTAGATAGATCATGAGGTCTTTTTCTGCCATCAGTCTTCTATGTTTCTATGTTTTGACACATTAATTTACTTGCGATATTTTTTTAATCGCTTTTGAGACAGACATATTTCATAAAGGAAATGCTTACCTAAGCCATGTCTGTGAGTAGCCATTGGAGGCAAGACCGTCCAAGCTTTTGTCTTTGGATTATAACATTCGACCGTGTTTAATGTCTTTAAGCCATCACGCCCTCCAATAACAAAGAGCTTGTCATCAATAACAGCCACACCAAACTGTAGCCTCCTTCCATTCATTACTCCAGCCTGGATCCATATATTGGTCCTAAGATCGTACTTCTCAATGGTTGTAGCGCCTGCTGAGAAACATCAATAATGAAATTAGTGAGAGCACAGAAGGACTTGCATGATTAATAGCATATATATGGTGTTACATTACACACACACACATGTTTACCCCACCCCCATTATTTATCAGCAAACACATTCATTCAACACATTTCTTTCCATTGTTGCTAAAAACAAAAGCCCAGTGATCTTGGCAAACGTGCAGATCCTTGAATCCAGTTACTAAGACAGAGTGTATCTGTGTAATTCTCACTGTTCCTAAGCAGCCGTTGCAGGTTTTACTTTCCTATTATTTTGGCAGCTTATCATATAGTAAGCCCAGGGGAACAAATTAATTATTTTACCATTCAGATGAGAGAATTCACACCTCATTAAAATGCTCGGTTACTGCATGTTGTGTAAGTTTGCGTTGGAATTTCTCTTACTGCTAGTTGGATCCACATATTGTGTGGCTTAGATGTAAGGATTATTCTTCCTGTATTTTCCATCAGGTTTTTGTCTTCCATAGGGTTTCTTACCCATAGGATACAGAATGAAAACTATACCATGTTCAACTTCTTTTCAATGTAGGATTCCAAGCTGAAGCATACTGGATAAAGCCTTCAACAACCTACCAAAGAGGAGTGATCTTCCAGTCTGTGTTAATGATCCCTAATTATTTACTTATTTATTTATTTATTTATTTGGTTATTTATTTGTTTGTTTGTTTGTTTGTTTGTTTGTTTGTTTATTCGATTCGATTCGATTCGATTTGTATGCCGCCCCTCTCCGAAGACTCAGGGCAGCTAACAACAATAAAGAAGACAATGTAAACAAATCTAATATTAAAAATAATCTAAAAAACCCCAATTTAAGAAACCAATCATACAAACAAGCATACCATGTATAAATTCTATAAGCCTAGGGGGAAGGTAAAAATTTCAATTCCCCCATGCCTGACGAATCAATGCCTTGCATCCCCTGTCCAATTGTCTCTCTTGTCTCTCCTATATTTTATATATCTTTTCTCCCATCCATATATCCTTTCCTCTACTCTTCATTGACGTATTCTATTCTCATATCTTTTCTTCTGTCCTTTCCCTGATATTTACTACTACATGTTTTTATTCTCTTTAACTTTCAATTTGTACTGGATAGACAAACAAACAAACAAACAAACAAACAAACAAACAAACAAACACTTGGATGGATGGATGGACGGATGGACGGATGGACGGATGGATGATCCTCTACATTGAACTGGTGTCATTCTTAGAATAGAAGATTGTAGGAAGTGGCTCATAGAAATATATACTTGCGGGATCGTCTTCTGCTGTTTGAATCCCAGTGACCGGTTAGGTCCCAAAGAGTTGGCCTTCTCCAGGTCCCGTCAACCTGACAATGTTGCTTGGTGGGGCCAAGGGGAAGAACCTTCTCTGTGGGGGGGCCGGCCCTCTGGAATAATCTCTCCCCAGAGATTTGCACTGTCCCCACCCTCGTTGCTTTCTGCAAGAGTCTTAAGTCTCACTTAGGTCACCAGACTTGGGGCAATTAGATCTAGACGTCCTGGCCAATAATTATAATAATTACAATTGTAATTATTATAATTGTGATGTATGGCTACAATTTGAATTTGTTTGATTGATTTTTAATATATTGGGGTTTTTAGCTTACGTAGTTTTTAATTAATTAGATTTGTCTCTGTATTCACTGCTTTATATTGTATACTATGAGCCACCCAAAGTCTTTGTAGAGCGGCGGCATACAAATCTAATAAGAAAAAAAGAAAAAAGAAAAAAAAGAGTTGCTTTAACCAACAGAATACAAAACAATGCAGCTCTGTTTTGCTTTTTATTCTAATTCAAAATCAGAGTGAAAGAAAGTTTATTATTTTTAACCTTTAAATATTTTTATTTTATTTCTCTATAGTTATGCTGTTTTGGTAAAACTGTTTCAAACTAAAGGTTTTTCTGAAATGAAATAGCTACTCTCCTATTAAAAAAAACCCAAAGAAAATACACATTAAACTCAGTTGAAATGAAAGTGTTTAATAATAAAAGTCATTGTATAATTTGAATTCTATTTGAATCTCAGTATAACAGAATAATTATAATTAATGCAACCGTAGATATTAAATTTTCTTCTAATTTGCTCCTTAGTACAAGAAATATGAGCTAATGCCTGCATTCAATTATATTTAAATGTTTTTTCCCGTACTTGTTAATTCAGAACAACTTATACAAATGAATTAACCCTCTAATTAGAATGAGTTACATTCAACATTCTTTCTCCTGTATTACCAAGCATATTGCTTGAAAATATCACGGATTTTGGATTGGATTGTGGTTGTAACTTGTGGTTGTAACTTGGCTAATGAGTTTAAAAAGCTTTGGGACTAATTTTGCAATAAAAGTTGATACTAGAATCTTTTAGAAATTGCTAGAAAGAAATTCCCTGAAGATGGGCTCCACTATGAATCTGAAATCTTGGAAGACAAAATCTCTGGTCCTGGGATGGGTTCTAACATACCTCACTGAATGTTTTGTTTTTCTGAGAGTAAACAATAAAAGCCTTAAATGACAGTGGATTCTTTGGTACCCAAAAATCTATCTTTGGATATCTGTATATTCATTTTTTAAAATTTGGCAAGAGGTTATTATTTTTACTGGACACATGATTTCAGGCAAGCAGTCCGGTCTGTTCAACATTGTTTAGTACTATTTCTCACATATCTTCCTATAAAATTATTTTTAATGTAAATCAAACTGAAAATTGTAGAAATGAGAGCTGCCATTCAAATTTTACGTAAGTTCAAAGGGAACTGGAAATTTCTGTTGTAGAAGCATTGGGTTAAATAAAGGATTCCTAAATTAATTTTTTTGTAACAGTAGATAGGATTAGAAAATATGTCTCTATGGAACTCTGTAATTAAGTGTACGCTTCTGTGCTACAGATAAGCAGTTTATGAGATTTTACATATTTAACAGTGAGTTTGCTCTTAATTCTTTGCATAGATGTCACCAAATTACCCACTGTTTTCCTAAGGTAAAACTCTTATTGGTTAGAGACTCCATAAGAACATAAGAAGAGCCATGCTGAATCGAGCCAAAACCCATTGAGTCCAGCATTCTGTGTCACACAGTGGCCCACCAATTGTATATGGAGATATTATTATTATTTATTAGATGTATATGCTGTCCCTCTCCGAGGACTTTCTTGAGCAGAAAGAAAAGAAAGATAAATGGATAAAGATAAAAGCAATAGAAACTGCAGTTTAATGTTTCCAAAGGTAAAATAATGCACTTGGGGAAAAGGAATCCTCAATCTGAGTATTGCATTGGCATTTCTGTGTTAGCAAAAATGTCAGAAGAGAAGGATTTAGGGGTAGTGATTTCTGACAGTCTCAAAATGGGTAAGCAGTGTGGTCGGGCAGTAGGAAAAGCAAGTAGGATGCTTGGCTACATAGCTAGAAGTATAACAAGCAGGAAGAGGGAGATTGTGATCCCCTTATATAGAGCGCTGGTGAGACCACATTTGGAATATTGTGTTCAATTCTGGAGAGCTCACCTACAAAAAGATATTGACAAAATTGAACGGGTCCAAAGACGGGCTACAAGAATGGTGGAAGGTCTTAAGCATAAAATGTATCAGGAAAGACTTAATGAACTCAATCTGGAGGACAGAAGGAAAAGGGGGGACATGATCGAAACATTTAAATATCTTAAAGGGTTAAATAAGGTTCAGAAGGGAAGTGTTTTTAATAGGAAAGTGAACACAAGAACAAGGGGACACAATCTGAAGTTAGTTGGGGGAAGGATCAAAAGCAACGTGAGAAAATATTATTTCACTGAAAGAGTAGTAGATCCTTGAAACAAACTTCCAGCAGACGTGGTTGGTAAATCCACAGTAACTGAATTTAAACATGGGATAAACATATATCCATTGTAAGATGAAATACAGTAAATAGTATAAGGGCAGACTAGATGGACCATGAGGTCTTTTTCTGCCGTCAGCCTTTTATGTTTCTATGTTTCTATTTTCAATGAAAATTTTAAATAAGAATGAACTGCTACACATTTGAACATCTCTGTGGAGGAAATGCCAGATAAATATTCCTATCCTTTCTGCTGCCTAGGTTATTTTCTACCTTCTAATGGAATTCTCCTTGATATCTGTGTCAATAACTCAGTTTAATAACATTTGTTCCACTTCAATAGATTCATTTTTAAAATTTCAATACATACAGTTGCAGGCCAAGGTCATTAGCTTACACCTACTTGAAGCAACATTACTAAATCTTGAGCAAGTGGTCAAGATATATGTCAGCAGCAGCTTCAATAGGACAAGAATCAGCCAAAAGAATTTTCCAGGAAATATGATTAGCAGGCTTACTGCAATAACAAGATAACCTCAAAGAGGGTTTAATATTAACATATGTCTATAACTTTGGGTTCAGACTTAGTCATGTTAAATTAATCAGGTTTAGCTTAAGTCTGATGAATATACATCTATCTCATAGGTTCTTTGCAAAAGAATAGTAAAATATGGCAGGATTAATTGACAACTAACATAATAAACTTACAGTACATATTCTAATAATATATGCATTTAAATGCAAACTATATGATGATGTTCGTCCATCGTGTTTGAAGAGAACCTTGATGTGGGTGTGGTGAGACCACACTTGGAGTACTGTGTACAGTTCTGGTCACCACACTTCAAGAAGGTTATAATGGAACTGGAAAAGGTGCAAAAAATGGCAACAAGGATGATCAAGGAAATGGAGCACCTCCCTTATGAAACCAGGTTGCAACACCTTGGTCTCTTCAGCTTTGAAAGACAGTGTTTAAGGGGTGACTTGATCGAAGTGTATAAAATCATGCATGGGATAGAAAAGATGGACAGAGATAAAAATCTTTTCTCTATCACACAATACTAGGACAAGGGGGCACTCCCTAAAGCTCATAGGTAAGAAAGTGAGGACAAATCAAGGGAAATGTTTCTTCACCCAGAGGGTCATTGGTTTATGGAATTCACTTCCAGAAGAGGTCATGACAGCTGTCAGTCTGGATAGCTTCAAGGCAAGATTGGACAGATTCATGGAGGCCAAGTGTATCTGTGGTTATTGAAAAGGATGTACAAGTGCTACCTCTATGTTGGTTGAGGCAGGTAGGATTCCCTTGGGTACCATTTGTTGGGGGTCAAGGGAAAGGGAGGGTTTTGCCTTCTCTTTCTGCTCAAGATCCCCATGTACAATTGGTGACACAGAATGCTGGACTCGATGGGCTTTGGCCTGATTCAGCATGGCTCTTCTTATGTTCTTATGTTCTTATGTGAGCCTTTTACAATAGGTACACAGGTGGATGGTAAGGCCTATATGGTCACGAAATGTTCTGCCACATGTTGGGCAGACGTGTGGGCACCATTGTCACAGTATTTGCAGCTCTGGCTTTGCTGTTATTCTGTCCTCAGATATCTGGCAGCCTTGGTGGATCAGCATGTGCCATGTTGATCAATCTTGTGCCAGGGTTTCCCAGGATGTGGTATCAATATTGAGGGACTTGAAGGGGGCTTTCAATGGGTCTTTGTATCACTCCCTTTGTCTCCCGTGAGTTTTGTTTCCTTGAGATAGTTCAGCATAGAGGAGGTGTTTAGGGATGCGAAATTCGGGCATCCATGCAACGTGGCCTGCCCAGCATGTCTGGGCTTTCAACAGAAGAGTGGGAATTGATGGCAGGGCTGCTCTACAAACTATATACAGTACATAGTAATGTAAGCAATATAAATATACTGCACGAATCCCAGTGGCCAATAAGGTCCCACAGAGTTGGCCTTCTCCAGGTCCCGTCGACCAAACAATGTCGTTTGGTGGGCCCCAGGGGAAGAGCCTTCTCTGTGATGGCCCCGGCCCTCTGGAATCAACTCCCCCCAGAGATTAGAACGGCCCCCACCCTCCTTGTCTTTCGCAAATTACTCAAGACCCACCTTTGTCACCAGGCATGGGGGAGTTAAGATATTCCTACCCCTAGGCCATTACAAGTTATGCATGGTATGTTTGTATGTATGTTTGTTTGTTTTTATAATAAGGTTTTTTAGTTGTTTTATTAAATTGGATTGTTACATGTTGTTTTTTATCATTGTTGTTAGCCACCCCGAGTCTCTGGAGAGGGATGGCATACAAATCCAATAAATAATAATAATGATAATAATGATAATAATAATAATAATAATAATAATAATAATAATAATAATAATAATAATAATAATAATAATATACTAATACAGGCAATATACTTATTATATATAAATAATATAGGTAGTCGTTGTGTTAGATCGGGAACACAAGCTGGACACGTTGTAGTTGAATTGGTTTTATTAGCAATTAATTGGAACGGCAACAAGTGAACACTAACAGGCTATGTAACAAAAGACACGCATAAAATAAACAGCACTCTATTTATATACATTTCAACTGGGCAGGCGCGGCTTTGACAGCTGTTTAAAACTGGCGGCAGCTGCTGTTATCCAATCAGTGGCCAGTATGCAAATTCCTGGGACAGAACACCTTGGGCTTACAACAGTTTATTTAGTGACCGGTCAAAGTTATAGTGCCACAGAAAAATAGCCATTAGAGCTTTATAGGTAATAACCAACACCTTGAATTGTGTCCAGAGACTTATTGGCAGCTCACGGAGTATCGGTGTTATGTGAGTGTACATAAGCACATCCACTATGGCTCTCGCCTAAGCTTAAGACGTTGTAACTGTGCAAACCCCGTGTTTATTAAAATTGTAAATATATCCCAATGGCTCTTACTTTTATTGTTGTGTAACTTTAATTGGTGTTTAACTTTTATTACTATTATTATTCTTTATGGTGGTCGGACTATCCCCCAAAGGAGAGTGTGTTATAAACAAACAGTTTGTCGTGTTGAAAAGAAAATTAAAATTTCCTGAATTATGTGTGCCACACTGTTCTTTATCCAGAAGATATGCACTTATTTATCCAAGCAATAAAGAAAATCCGAATCCAAACACAATTAACTTGTTTTTCCTGGATAGGTCAGCATTTTGATTGTACTTTGCTGTTCCAAATTCTGTCTTGTTTTTTGGTCATAAAAGTTACTAAATCTGGTCCAGAATTTTTTATTTTTAAAAAAAACCCCACCAACTTTTATCAAAGTTCAAAGCTCTTCCTTTTTCAGAACTTTCTTCTCTGGGGAGAAATTTGGGATTATCGCCAACGTTCCTGCTGAAACTTTGCAAAGCTCTAATATTTAGTACTTTGTCAGGAAAATATGTATGGTTTTATTACTTATTTTTATATTGAGCTGGTTCAGAGAGCCCTTTAGAGTTTCTTCTTTTTTTCTTTTTCATTCTTTCATGCCTGTGAAACACCATACTGTAATTCTTTTGGTCTTCGTTTTCAAACAGTGAGCATATCAGGATGTCATTCCGAGGAGTTTTTAAAAGGATACCAGATTTAAAAAGCAAAATACAGTGATACCTTGTCTTACAAACTTAATTGGTTCCGGGACGAGGTTCTTAAGGTGAAAAGTTTGTAAGACGAAACAATGTTTCCCATAGGAATCAATGGAAAAGCAATTAATGCGTGCAAGCCCAAAATTTACCCCTTTTGCCAGCCGAAGTGGCCGTTTTTGCACTGCTTAGATTCTCCTGAGGCTCCCCTCCATGGGGAACCCCACCTCTGGACTTCTGTGTTTTTGCGATGTTGCAGGGTAATCCCAGCAGGGGAATCCCAGCATCGCAAAAATGAGTGCTTCGCTGGCAACGGAAGTCCGGAGGTGGGGTTTCCCAGTGAAGGGAGCATCAGTGAAATTGCAGCATTGCAAAAAACACCGAAGTCCTCAATACCCCACCTCCGGACCTCTGTGTTTTTGCGATGCTGCGATTTCACTGAGGCTCCCCTTGCTGGGAAACCCCACCTCCGGACCTCCGTTGCCAGCGAAGCGCCCATTTTTGCGCTGCTGGGATTCCCCTGCTGGGATTCCCCTGCAACATCACAAAAACACAGAAGTCCGGAGGTGGGATTTCCCATGGAGGGGAGCCTTAGGGGAATCCCAGCAGCGCAAAAACAGGTGTTTCGCTGGCAACGGAAGTCTGGAGGCAGGGCATCCCAGTGGCAGCAGTGGGTTTGTAAGGTGAAAATAGTTTGTAAGATGAGGCAAAAAAATCTTAAACCCCGAGTTTGTATCTCGAAAAGTTTGTATAACGAGGCGTTTGTAACGAGGTATCACTGTAGTTTCTTCAGTTAAATCACATTTTTTTTTCTGTGGGATCATCACTTTTGATCCACAAGGGGCAAATTGTCTTCAAACATGTCACTAGTTTTATCAACTTTCCTGGAAACCTTCCCAAGATTATCCTTAGTCGAGCTTCAAGGTGAATTTATTCTCAGCGCCCATAAACACTAGTGCATTATTAATGTTTATGTAACTGTTAATTTTATATCAGCATGAAAGCAGATTGTTGATTTCTTTCTGTATAGGAAGAATTGACAGTCTAATAATAAAAACTGGAAATACATTAGCAACTATTGCTTGGCAGTTTTTCCGTCTCGGCGTCTGATTCAAAGACCATAGGGGTTCACCAAAATATTTATTTCACAACTACATAAAGAAGTTTTTTAATTTTCACAGGGCATAATATGTAGGAACAGGTCAAATCTGCCAAAATGTAAACCACATGTGTACTTAAAGCAAAAAGAAGTAAATTAACCTAAGGTGCCATAAACATCAAACACTGTTCTTTTTTCTTTTTTTTTTTGTCCAACGGACTGTACTTTTTCACGATCAGATTTAGAAGAATACACTTTAAAAATGTCAATTTTAATTATTGTAGAGAAAATATAATATATGTAAATTACAGTGCAATTATAAATTCAAAGCCGTTGGCTAGAAATGCTAGCTGTTTTTAAAGTGTTTTGTCTAACGTTCAAAAGAAAGAAGACAATTATGCCTCTGAAAATTGTTTAGCAATCTATATGAGCGTGAAGCTGATATGTTACATATTTTTAATTTAAATGTTCCATGCTGTGGCATTTTTCTACAGGAAACCCATAATAGCTCCAACTTGGATTACTGTCCAAGCAGAACACCACAAGAGAATTTGGTTTTTGACTATGTTCTTTCTGGTCTTCTGATCAACAATGGTTACTGGCTTCAAAATGGCAGGTAAGACAGCCAAAGCAAAGTCCCACCCCTTTTCACATGTATTTATTGTGTGCAACTCACATTGCTTTGTATATACATTGCATGTATTGCTTTGTATATACCCAAGGATGGGCAGCAAGCAGGACGAGGTGGAACACAGTTCCACCAGTGGAAATGAAGATGCGTGTGCAGCTCCAGCTGATCGGCGGCTGTCACTTCCTGGATTACTGGTCCCAGCTCGGCTCCCCCTTTCCCCCCCTGCTGCTACTGCTGCTGCTGCGCTCCTTGCTTTTTTCCTCTTTCCTCCTTCCTGTTGTGGTTAGCTCTGGCCCAGCTCCCGCCCCAAGAACTGTGGATGTGGGGGAGACATCCACATGCTGCAGGCCTGTTTTGCCCCTGGTGGAATCTGCTGATGAAGGCTCCTCTGACCAAGAAGACATGAGTGACAGGGAGGAGGAGAGTGTGGCAGACAGCTTAGAAGGAGATCAATTATCTAGCTCCTCCTTGGATTCAGAACAAGAGTTAATGATACAGCCACGCATGCGGAGAGCGATGCATAGGCAACAACAACTGAGAGATTATTATCAAAGAAAATGAGGCCACCTGTGGTTGGGTGGGGCTGTAGTAATTAGTGAGGCTGCTATAAATAGCAGCCTGTGTGTTTGGCTATTGTGGAGGATTATCTGATCGTTGTGTTTCGTGACTGCTTTACTGACTTTGACTTTTTGTGTGCTGATTTTTTCCCGCTTTGAAACTAAACCAGAGCAAAGTGTGTTTCACTTTGTGAAAGAAGAAGGACTGTGAATTGCCTCACAGCTGCAAGCTAAGTATCACAGAACTGATAAGGGACTTGTACAAATTCCCAGTTTGTTTGGAGACGAGTGCTCTTTGCTATACCAAAAGAGGGCTTGGTTTAAGTGAATTTACATTATAAAGAACATTGTTTTGAATTTTCAAACGTGTGTGTGTGTGAAAGTTGTACCTATGAATTTTGGGGAGGAGTCTACCAGAGAGCCTGACAGAACACTACCTGACCTCGAACGAGCTTCCCTCTCTTCTGCCCAGCTCCCCTCCAGCCTCATGTGGCCACCTCCCGCCTGAGGTGCAAGCAGAATGTGTGGGTGGAAGTGGCACTGGCAGCATTTAGACTTCTGGCAGCCCCTGTTCGCCTAGCTACCCCACCTGAGGTGAGGGGACGACCCAGGAAGGAGAACGCGGGAAACACGAAACAAATTGTCAGCCCAGCGAGTGACACTGGTAAGATTGTAAGTCGAGGACTTAACAGTTCACTTGAAAGATGATGATTGTTCAATCCATTACCACCGGATCACATGGCCGGCAAGCCACTCCTACCCAGTCACATGACCATTAAGCCACACCCACCAAAATAAGCCACACATCCAGTGTGCCAGTAAAATTTTTGGCTGCCCATTACGGCATATATCCATTTTCGGATGCTCGTAGCTGTCACTGCAGATGTCACTGGTAAACACTTTAGATTTCTGTGGTTCAACAAATGACCTATGGGATATTTATTCAGCTTTCTTTCAGGGCTCCACCTGCCAGAAACTATTTTCGACAATCTAGATAAGACAAGTTTACTGAACAAATAAGCTGAAGATTTTGGTCAAAGGGAACACTTTGTTTAAAATCACAACAAGAGAGATTGAATTGAAAGCAATAGGAGATGAGTAGATATATTTTTCCCTTCCATCAATTTGCTACAACTGTCAACAACAGTAAAAAACCACAAGATATTTAGACGGTCATTCACTCAGCACATTGTGGTCAACTTTGAACTCTTTATTTGTTATTTCTTTATGTAGTTATTTCTTTATGTAGTTGTAGGGTAATTGATTAGGGTAATGATTAGGGTAATTTATAATACAATCTTGCAGACACTATGGCAGTGATGGCGAACCTTTTTTTCCCCAGGTGGGGAAAGAGCATACAGGTGTGCTATCGCGCATGCACAAGTGTCCACACCCAAAATTCAATGCCTGGGGAGAGTGAAAACAGCTTCTCCTGCCCTCCTGGAAGCCCTTTGGAGGCCAAAAATGGCCTATTTCCCAACTTCTGGTGGGCTCAGTAGGCTCGTGTTTTTCCCTCCCCAGGCTCAAAGGCTTCCCCATCACCCCCAAAGCCTCCATGCAAGCCAAAATTCAGCTAGTTTTATATTATTGCTGTTTTACTATGTTGTTTATTATTGCTTCTCTGTATTGTATTATTTTATTTATGACTGTATGCCACCCAGAATCCGCAAGGAATTGGGCGGCTTAAAAGTTATATAAATTAAATTAAATATATTATTATTATTATTATTATTATTATTATTATTATTATTATTATCATTATCATCATCATCATCATCATCATCATCATCATCATTACCATTATTTGATTGATTGATTGATTGATTGATTGATTTGTATGTCACCCCTCTCCGAAGACTCGGGGCGGCTCTATTTTATTATTTATTAGATATAGGTAGTAAATGAAAGAAAAGTAAACCTTTCCCATTGCCTCTCTAGAAAACAACTATTAACTGGTACCTTTATTGTTGTCCATTCCTCCAACTGCATACAAGGTCCCAACCGTAGATTTCCTTGGCTTTGTCCTTGGACTTTGCATAAGTGTTCGTCTTTCTGGCAAAAGATGGTACTTCATGGCTTCCAGAATCAGCTTCTGACATTCCAAGTCATCTTTAAAAAGTGCATGGTTTTCAAGGTCCGCTAAAATCTGTAAATTATACGAGTTGCGATTTAATAGTGGTGTTCTACTTTTTATGGCCTGATCCTCATATCTCCTTGCACAAGCTTCAGTGGTGTTGAAAACGTGGACTTACAAAAGGACATTGAGGAGGCCTCTTGTTTAAGTAAATAAAAAGGATAAAAATCCACAAGAACAACAACCCAGATGAACAGACAACAAGATGGCCATAGACTTATTTGGAGCAGTAATCGGTGAAAGAGTTATACACATTTTAGATTTATTGGATTTATATGCCGCCCCTCTCCGTAGACTCGGAGATGGGCGGCATATAACTTTTACAATATAACATAACTGTTACTCATCCTTCTTCTCAAAGAAAGCAGTACATTACCATGAAATTGTGAGAATAGGAGACAGAACAATACTTTTGTGCATGGGTAAACATTCCTTTCAATAGAAGTCCTAGAAAGTATAATATTCATTCCCATTTATTTTTTCCTCAATAAATCCCAGTATTTCAAGAGTTGATTTTCCCCTCTTTTCTCTATGTAAACATCTTTTTCCCTATGAAAAGATCCCTAAATCAGAAATGATACCTAGTTTTTCTTCGCCAATTCCATGAAAAGAAATGTCTAAATCCAAAATCTCTCTAAGTTTTTTTCTTTTTTTCCCTGAGGGAAAAATCTTGTTTTTATGTGAAGTTCTCATTCTTTACTCCTCACAAAATCTGCAGGACAAACACAGGATTAGAGAGCTCTGTAACAATTGGGATATATGATTTGTTTTTAAACAATGCTATATTGACTGAGGCATGTATACAAGTAGCCTGCTTAATATGTTCCATAGCCATGTCTCCAAATAGTGGTTGACATTCAAATGGCCATAATCAACTCCAACCAATAGCCAGCTTGGACAATGCAAGACCAAGGAAACTTTAAAGACTTGTAAAGAATCCTGTCTGGAAATAAGAAAATTAACATTGTCATAAAGTTTGTAAGTTGTTATGCAATAGCAAATGGCACTTAGACTAATACAGTGTTCCCTCGATTTTCGCAGGGGATGCGTCCCAAGACCGCCCACGAAAGTCGAATTTCCGCGAAGTAGAGATGCGGAAGTAAATACACTATTTTTGGCTATGAACAGTATCACAAGCCATCCCTTAACACTTTAAACCCCTAAACTGCAATTTCTCATTCCCTTAGCAACCATTTAGATTATTACTCACCATGTTTATTTATTAAAGTTTATTTTAAAAAAATATTTATTAAAGGTGGACGAAAGTTTGGCGATGACGTATGATGTCATCGGGCGGGAAAAACCATGTTATAGGGGAAAAACCCGCAAGGTATTTTTTTTTGTGAGTAACGGTTCTTTATTAACGAGTAGTAACAGTTTACAGAACTGAACAAAGCAAGGTATTTTTTAATTAATACTTTTGAAAAACCGTGGTATAGCCGTTTCGTGAAGTTCGAACCCGCGAAAATTGAGGGACCACTGTATACCATTTCACAGTGCTTTTACAGCCCTCTCTATTGCCCCCAACAATCTGGGTCCTCATTTTACCCACTTTGGAAGGTTGGAAGGTTGAGTCAACCTTGATCCTGGTGAGATTCAAACTGCCAAATTGCAGTCAGCCGGCAGTCAGCAGAAGTAGCCTGCAGTACTGCACTCTAACCACTGTGCCACCTCGACTTGGCAATCACATAAAAATGGTGATGACCATTTATTAAACTTGAAAATGGTTAATGGAAAGGGGCTTTCTTAAATATCAGGAATCAAAATGACACTTGCTAAGATTTCTTTGATCACTACATTCTGAAACATCTGTTCACTTTATAAGTAACTTCACAAAGAAGAAGAAACTGTGACAGATGCAAACAGATGCTTCTGGCCACCTTCTAAAAAGATGATAGAGAGAGCACCACAAGGGAAATGTTTTAGGAAGATGAGTTCCAGAGATAATGATTACGATCATAAAAGTGAAAAGGGGAAGACTGGATGGGAATTATATTCTTAAAGTTCCCACAATGGGAATGCCTTTATATATAAGAAAGAAAATGGAGGCATGCGATGAGATGCTAATAACTTCAATAGAAATAAGTTTACCCTTGACTGAAAAGGAAACAAAAGGTAAAACCGAGGAGACTATAATAAGAAATAATTCCAATTGACCAAATATTCTGTAGATATCTGAGCAAAAATTAAAGACATGGATAGAAAGATAACCAATTTCAGAAATTGCAAGTTGTAGATAAAATATTATTTTTTAGAATGTACCTTATAGTTTAAAGCTTCCCTTTCGAACAATATTTTAGGTGAAGTTTTGTTTATTTTGTCTTTTGTCTGTAGCTTTTTCAGGAACTTTTAATATGGTAGACTTGACCCTAACCCAGTGAATTTAAATTTCTTTTTTTAAAAAAAATATATTTTTTATTAAGTTGCAAAGACAGACAAAACATACATTACATGTAACATTTAGTGGAGCAACAATTGCTCCTCTCAAAGTAGAAGTCATCTTTATATTTATAATAAGTAAAAAAGGGGGAAAAAACTAACTCTATCATTGTTTATAAGATACTTAGAAATATTAATTGTAAGATGATAAGCAAAAACACCCCATGCCCAGTCAACGAAGTGGTGGAAGTGATGTGCCGGTGCCTGGAGGCTGTTGGGACCTGGATGGGTGTCAACAGACTCAAGCTCAACCCGGATAAGACGGAGTGGTTGTGGGTTTTGCCTCCCAAGGACAATTCCATCTGTCCGTCCATTACCCTGGGGGTAATTATTGACCCCCTCAGAGAGGGTCTGCAACTTGGGCGTCCTCCTCGATCCACAGCTCACATTAGAAAACCATCTCTCAGCTGTGGCGAGGGGGGCGTTTGCCCAGGTTCGCCTGGTGCACCAGTTGCGGCCCTATCTGGACCGGGATTCATTACTCACAGTCACTCACGCCCTCATCACCTCGAGATTCGACTACTGTAACGCTCTCTACATGGGGCTACCTTTGAAAAGTGTTCGGAAACTTCAGATCGTGCAGAATGCAGCTGCGAGAGCAGTCATGGGCTTACCTAGGTATGCCCATGTTTCACCATCACTCCGCAGTCTGCATTGGCTGCCGATCAATTTCCGGTCACAATTCAAAGTGTTGGTTATGACCTTTAAAGCCCTTCATGGCATCGGACCAGAATATCTCCGAGACCGCCTTCTGCCGCACGAATCCCAGCGACCGATTAGGTACCACAGAGTGGGCCTTCTCCGGGTCCCGTCAACTAAACAATGTCAGTTGGCGGGCCCCAGGGGAAGAGCCTTCTCTTTGGCAGCCCCGGCTCTCTGGAACCAACTCCCCCCGGAGATTAGAACTGCCCCTACTCTCCCTGCCTTCCGTAAAGTTCTTAAAACCCACCTTTGTCATCAGGCATGGGGGAACTGAAACACCTCCCCCGGCCACGTACAATTTATGTATGGTATGTTTGTGTGTGTGCTTGTTAATATAGTGGGGTTCTTTTTAAAACTATTTTAAATACTTAAATTTATTGAATCTATTTGGATTTGTACGATTGTTTATATTTTTGTTGTGAGCCGCCCTGAGTTCGCAGAGAGGGGCGGCATACAAATCTAAATAATAAATAAATAAATAAATAAATAAATAAATAAATAAATAAATAAAACATTTAAAAATATATAGAAATTTTAAGATTATAACTTAAAATGAACTATGAAGAAAAAAAGAGAGAAATAGTAGAACAGGAAAGAAGGAGTTTATCTTTATATTGTAAATAATCACTATCTAATACAATATAACTATTTGGTACAAATATATTTAAAGTAGTGTAAAAATAAGGTTATCTCTGTTTCTTTGTATCCCACCAGATATATACCTTTTGCCAAACCTCATAAAATTCTGATTCTTCTTGGTTTTTCAAGTGAATTTAAATTTCAAAGAAACCCATGAGATGGTAAACCTGAGACAAAAGCAAACTAGATTCTCATTTTACAGGGTAGACTGAATGCTCTAGCTGATGTATCAAAGTCCTCGGATGACCGAAAGAATTTATGATTGCACCAAATTCAGAAATCCTATCTCTCAAAATCGCATCCAGCATTGATTAAACTGATATAAATAATGTCACTCGATATATCCTGGAGATTTATCCGGGAACTAATGTCTAATGTCAGTTTAAACAACAATAATAGCAATAAAAAAGCTTAAATATATTCTTGGATAACAGTCAAAATATATAACTAGTTTTACTGTCTAACGGGGATGAATTTAGAAATTATGGCAGTTGCTGATGTTGTAAAAATCTCCCATATAGTAAATTAACCCATAACATTGGTTCAATAAGTCTGCAAAGCAAACATTAAGCTTGTGTCCCTGTGCATTTCATCTTCCCAAAGTGTTACACAGAATAACTAAAATTTAATTAGCTGCTGCCCTTGTGCTATCATAAAACTTACTTCCCTGCCATGCATCCCCAGGGGAATTGTACCGGAGTTTGTTCAGAAATAAATAATGCATCTTATGTATCTGTGACAGTTTCTCCATCAAGGGACAGGCAATATTTTCCGTAACATCTTTCCGTAACATCTAAGCAACATATGCACGGCCTGACATCACAATTTTATGTGTTTGCCAACACAACCTGTGTGTGGAGACAATCTGTTTGCTAGGAAAACGGCCCAGAAAAATGTTAAGGATGTTGGAAAGTTGTTGCGACAATAGCAAAGAAGAAGTAGAATATAAGGCTGTCTTTGATACGCCAACCCTAGCTTTAGTTTGTAGTTCAGCCTCAGCGAGTGTTATGTCATCACTATTATTTTAAATAGAAACATAGAAGATTGATGGCAAAAAACGCCAACCCTCATGGTCCATCTAGTCTGCCCTTAAACAGTTTGAGTTCATTTCTGATACGTTTTATGCTTAAGACCTTCCACCATTTTTGTATCCCATCTTTGGACCCGTTCAATTTTATCAATATCTTTTTGTAGGTGAAGTCTCCAGATAGAAACATAGAAACATAGAAGACTGACAGCAGAAAAAGACCTCATGATCCATCTAGTCTCCCTTATAATATTTTTTATATTTTATCTTAGGATGGATCTATGTTTATCCCAGGCATGTTTAAATTCAGTTACTGTGGATTTACCAGCCACGTCTGCTGGAAGTTTGTTCCAAGGATCTACTACTCTTTCAGTAAAATAATATTTTCTCATGTTGCTTTTGATCTTTTCCCCAACTAACTTCAGATTGTGTCCCCTTGTTCTTGTGTTCACTTTCCTATTAAAAACACTTCCCTCCTGAACCTTATTTAACCCTTTGACATATTTAAATGTTTCGATCATATCCCCCCTTTTCCTTCTGTCCTCCAGACTATACAGATTGAGTTCATTAAGTCTTTCCTGATATGTTCAATTTTGTCAATATCTTTTTGTAGGTGAGGTCTCCAGAACTGAACACAGTATTCCAAATGTGGTCTCACCAGTGCTCTATATAGCAGGATCACAATCTCCCTCTTCCTGCTTTGATTCATTGAAGATGCAGGTACCTGATTTTGGTTCTAACCAAAAGAGATGCCTAGGAAAAGACAGAGATGGATTTGGGGATGATGAATGTTAGAGGGTTGAGATTGACTGAAAGATAAGGTTGACTTCATACAAGCCCAAATTCAGAATTAGAAAGCTGAGTCCACAACAATATTAATTGGCACACAAATCCAATAAATAAATGAATAAAATAAATAAATATGGCGAGGTGAATTGGGCTGAATGAGACTGGCTGGCCAAAAGTCACCCAGCTTTTTGTGGCTAAGACATAACTACAACTCATAGTCTCCTTGTTTTCAGCCATTAGACCAAACTGGCTCTCAAATAGCACAGGTTAGAAGAAAACACAAATGTTTTCTTCTAATCTTTTTGATTACATGATACTCAGTCTTCTGTCTTTCTGGATCTTAAAGCCTGACCATTGTTAAAAGGATACTAGCTCATGCTCTTACTGGGACATTTGGCCTGGTATAAAAAGAGGGTAATTTAATTGCAAATTTTCAAATTGACCATAGAATTACCGTATTTTTCAGAGTATAAGATGCACCAGAATATAAGACACATCTTAGTTTTGGGGGGACGAAAATGTGCGTAAAAATCTACCTATCTGATATTTATCTGGCTAGCATTCTTAGTTTGATCAGCTTCAGCACATTATTTTATTCCCTAGTTAGGGCTGAAAAAAAACTTCTTCGGAGGGAGTAGCAATGAAAACAAGCCCGCAAAGACTTAGGGCTGGGAAAAAAACCCTCTTTGGAGTAGCAATAAAAAGAAGCCTGCAAACTGGGAAGAGCTGGGAAGACGATTAGCGATTTGTTAGGGCTTTGAAAAAGCTACATTCGGAGTATAAGATGCACCCAAAATTTTAGCCTCTTGAGGGAAAAGGTGCATCTTATACTCCGAAAAATACGGCAATTTTAAGAATAACCTCTGACCAGTCTCTCTGTTCAGTCCAACTTACCTCAAGCTGTGGAAATACACAGGTAGTCAGGCTGAAAGAGAGGATTGGCTCAAAGTCACCTACTGAACGTCTGCAGTTGAGGATGAACTTGAACCCATCTCTCCCCAGTCCTAGTCCACTGCCACATTGATGATGGAGATGAGGATGGAGATGATGATTTTGAATCAACCTGATGCAAGAAAGGGAGAATTGATTAACCTAAGCAAGATTTCAATAATTGAATTTTTCAGAGTATAAGATGCAGCCCCCCTCAAAGAGGGTGGAAATGTTGGTGTGTCTTATAGACTAAATACAGCCATTTTTGGCCTCCCAAAACCCTGCCCTATCTCATTTTTTGTGAAAAACAGCCTCTTTTTTAAAAAAAAATATGGGGTTTTTTTGCCTTTTCCCAGCCCCCTGAAGCACTCTACAGGCCTCCCAAACCCTCTGTGTGCCCTATTTTCTGCAAAAGGCCCCATTTTTCACCTATTTTGCAAAAAACAGGATACACAGAGCAGAGATGAAATTCTCCTGGTTCGCTTGTGCCTGTTGGTCTTTAGAGGGCCAGTCACAAAGGGAGTGCCCAGCTGCCCTGCGGCAGAAGGCGGCCCCTGATATATTCTGGTCCAATGCCATGAAGGGCTTATGTCCTCCCCAGGCTTCAAAGGCTTCTCTGGAGCCAGGGGAGGGTAAAAATGCTCTCTCTATCCCTTTGGAGTCTCTATGGAAGCCAAAAATGCTCTCCTAAAGCCTCTATGCAAGCCAAAAATCAGCTGGTCAAAAATCACATGAACATTGGAGCTGAGCTAGGGCAAAGACTCACGTGACAACCAATATGGCTCCGTGTGCCACATGTGGCACCCATGCCATAGTTTCGACATCGCTGTCCTATACAGTACAGGGGGAGTAGTAGTTATTCAAATTCCAGGATTTCCACACGTTAACTCAATTCATTCATTTTTCACAAAGCATTCTGTGCATGAGCAGGGGATAAAAGAACCCAAATGGTGGTCTCCGGGCAGGTGGGCGAATCCTCACGCTGCCTTCACAATTGGCTCTCTGATGACCGATAGGCACACCTACACAAGGAGCATTTCACCCATGGGGCAGAGGATTTGGGAGGCCTAAAGTGTGTTCCTGGGGATCAGATAAGACAAACACATTTTTTCTTACTTATCTCTTCAGAACCTTGGTGCGGCTTATACATTGGTGCGTGTTATATCCCGAAAAATACAGTAATAAAGGGATTCTATTAAAAAAAAACCTGAAGAAAGATGTCCTGCTTTCTTCCCCTTAGGGAAGTGATGGCGAACCTATGGCATAGGTGCCACAGATGGCACATGGAGCCATATCTGCTGGCACGTGAGCCATTGCCCTAGCGCAGCTCCAACATGCATGTGTGTGCCGGCCACTGATGTTTGGCTCACACAGAGGCTGTGGGAGGGTGTTTATGGCTTACAGAGAGTCTCCAGGGGGATGGGGGAGGGTGTTTTTATCCTCTTCCGGCTGCAGGGAAGGCTTTGGAGCCTAGGGAGGGTGAAAAACACAAGCCTACTGGATCCATCAGAAGCTGGGAAACAGGCCATTTCTGGCCTCCAGAGGTCCTCCTGGGGGCCAGGGCAAACTGTTTTCACCCTCCCCAGGCATTGAATTATAGGTGTGGGCACTTGTGCATGTGCAATAGCGTGTGCACACACTCTTTCGGCACCCGAGGGCAAAAGGGTTCGCCATCACTGCCCTAGTGTCCCATGATATGCTGTAATCATAATCATAGTAACACTCTCTACATGGGGCTACCTTTGAAAAATGTTTGGAAACTTCACATCGTGCAGAATGCAGCTGCGAGAGCAATCATGGGCTTTCCCAAATATGCCCATGTCACACCAACACTCCGCAGTCTGCACTGGTTGCCGATCAGTTTCCGGTCACAATTCAAAGTGTTGGTTATGACCTATAAAGCCCTTCATGGTACTGGACCAGATTATCTCAGGGACCGCCTTCTGCTGCACGAATCCCAGCAACCAGTTAGGTCCCACAGAGTGGATCTTCTCCGGGTCCCGTCAACTAAGCAATGTCGCCTGGTGGGACTCTGGGGGGAGTTGGTTCCAGAGGGCTGTGGCGGCCCCGGCCCTCTGGAACCAACTCCCCCCAGAGATTTGAATTGCCCCCACCCTCCTTGCCTTTCGTAAACAACTTAAAACCCACCTCTGCCGCCAGGTATGTATGTATGTATGTTTGGTTTTTATATTAATGGATTTTTAATCATTTCTAATACCAAATTACTATTGTACACTGTTTTATTGTCGCTGTTAGCCGCCCCGAGTCTCCGGAGAGGGGCGGCATACAAATCCAATAAATTCATGATCATGATCATGATCATGATCATGATCATAATCATAATCATAATCATAATCATAATCATAATCATAATCATAATCATAATCATAATCATAATCATAATCATAATCATAATCATAATCATAATCATAATCATAATCATAATCATAATCATAATCATAATCATAATCATAATCATAATCATAATCATAATCATAATCATAATCATTTATTAGACTTGTATGCCACCCCTCTCCAAAGACTGTAATGTAATTTCTTCAATTTTAATATCTAAATGTGCTAGCGACAAAATCTCGATTACCATTTTATGCATTCTCATTCTCAGACCAATATAGATGTTTGGTCTCTGCTAAATGGGAATTTAACCAGCTTTATGCTTCTTGGGGGAAAAAAAATTATATGACACAAGCAGTGATATTAGAAAGCGGGTGAGAAATTAAGTTATTAGTTTCTAAACTCAAACGAGTTGAGCTATCTAATGTTGCGTGAGAATGCATATAGAGATTTCAGATTATAAATACACACACAAACACATACCACACATATATATGTGAAAACATATGAAATTAAAATACAGTTTAGCAGCCTAAGACACTTAATGAATAAAGAAAGAATCTGCAGTTGTAGAATAATTGCTGGTCCATTGACCATGAAAGCTTTCTACTATTAGAGGTTGAAGACATTTTCTTTGGCTTCAGTCTGGATATTATACCTTTCAAACATTTTTCAAATAGTGTGAAGGGTTTATCTCTATATCTTAATTCACTATATATGCAAACTATGAAACCAGGAGATTGTAATGAGAATAGGTCATTAATTTAGGCCATTGAGTCTCTTCTTAACTGTGGTTATTGAAATAATTATATAATTATTATTTTACTTATGGTAACCTCACTGTAAGGCATGTATTACAGTAGATATATTTCTGAATGCTTGAAAGAAAGATCAGAGTGTATCTATCTCTTTAGACCAAATTATTAAAACCATGAGAAGTAAAAATGACACCAGTTCACATTGAACATGCATTTCAAATTTAAATAATTCATTCTGTAATCATTTTACTAAGTCTTTAACCAAATTCAACCACTTGCAGACATAAATGTAATTACACTGTCTCATTTAACTTCCTCCCCAGACAGAGGTAGTCCTGAAAACCATCAAACCATCGAAAAATGATAGCTATGCTCTTAGTACATTCTACAGTTTAGTAACAGATAATTATCCTGTTAAGAAAATATGTTGTATTATTTTATTCATTGCAATGAAGTTTAGAGAGGCAGAATATTAATTCAAGAGTGGAACGTGATTTAATCTTTTGGAGTAAAAAAGTAAAACGATAACAAATATGTAATAATATATTACCCTTATTTTTGTTGTATAATGTTTAAAAAGATTTATTTTTACTTCTACCTGTCAAAGACTAGCTTCTTGATTAAAGAACAGGGTTTATTAATAGGTTTAACAACCCATAGTACTAGTTATTTTTGATTTTAAAAACTTGAATGATAACATGTCCCTAATTTGATCCTGTAGGTCAGCGGTTGGCAACCTTAAATATTCAAAGAGCCACAAAGTTCCTAAAAAATTCTTCATTTCTGAAGCTGGGCAGAATTCCGGTTACTCTACCATAGAGTCTTCTCCTGGCATGGCATCCTTTTTACTCTGCCAACTGAAAGTCCAGTTCCCTCACCTTAGAGTCTCCTCCTAGTCATTGATGGGCTACCAAAACGTTTACTGCCCACTGTTGGCGTGGCTCATTTTGTGGGTGTGGCCTGATGGTCATGTGACCAGGTAGGAGTGGCTTACGAGCCATGTGACAAGGTGGGAGTGGCTTGACAATCATGTGACCGGGCTGGCTTAAAAGGTCATGTGACTGGGTGGCAGTGGCTTACCGATCAAGATAAGTTTTCAAATACTGGCTTGCAAGCTTTACTGGCTTGCAAGCTCTTTCATTGTTACTCTTTCAGAATAAAAGTTTTTTAAGCCCTAACCAGGGGATAAAATAATGTCCTGAAGCTGACCAGACTGAGGACGCTAGCCAGATGAATATCTGATAAGCAGATTCATTTCCCTATTTTCTTCCTCAAAAACTAAGGTGCGTCTTATATTCTGGTGCATCTTGTACTCTGAAAAATGTGGTACTTTCAAGTGAATATAAGATTGTATATTCTACATGTTCTATCTTACCTATTTCTCCTATTGCCCCACAGCTTTCATGAAATGCAGAAGATTCTCCCAGCAACCAATATACAGTATTTGGTAGAACTTTGTTGATTTAACAAGAAGTGCAACAAATATGGAAAGGACCTCCCCAAGACCTTTGCTTTATGTTCTTGAACTTGGCTGCATATCAGTAATCTTTCTTTTAATTCTCCAATTCTCTTTTAAATCTCTTTCTTTCTTTCTTTCTTTCTTTCTTTCTTTCTTTCTTTCTTTCTTTCATTCATTCATTCATTTATTGGATTTGTATGCCACCCCTTTCCGTAGACTCGGGGCGGCTAACAACAATGATAAAAAACAACATGTAACAATCCAATTATTAAAACAACTAAAAACCCTTATAATAAAACCAAACATATACACAAACATACCATGCATAACTTGTAATGGCCTAGGGGGAAGGAATATCTCAACTCCCCCATGCCTGGTGGCATAAGTGAGTCTTGAGTAGTTTACGAAAGACAGGGAGGGTGGGGGCAGTTCTAATCTTTGGGGGGAGTTGGTTCCAGAGGGCTGGGGCTGCCACAGAGAAGGCTCTTCCCCTGGGGCCCGCCAAATGACATTGTTTAGTCGATGGGACCCGGAGAAAGCCAACTCTGTGGGACCTTATCGGTCGCTGGGATTCGTGCGGTAGCAGGCGGTTCTGGAGGTAATCTAATCCAATGCCATGTAGGGCTTTAAAGGTCATGACCAACACTTTGAATTGTGACCGGAAACTGATCGGCAGCCAATGCCAATTTTAAGGAAGTTCTGTCCTTCCAGAATTGTGCTGCCATATTGTTATTTCTTATTTTAAAACTCTGTTCTGGGTTGTTATTTTTTTTTAATGTGCCAGTCAATTTTGCTTTTAAGAAGTTGGATGTGAATTGTCCCAAGAGCACATAGCATTGACAGATTTACTGTGAAACTGCTGCTTCTGAGGGTTTTTTTTTCCAAGACAGCATATTATTCTTAAAAGGCTTTTACAATTTTTAAATTCACAATAATGCCAATGCCACGAGAGCCTCTATTCCAGACAAGTTGAAAGATCCATACAAGCCAATCTTTGCCCAATGATTAGACATGCATTAGAAATGCAAATTACCTTCACTATCCTAATTGATCCAGTCTTACCTTAACCAATATCCTGATTTAGTTTGCTAGCTGTAAAATAAATCCAGTGTAATTATTCTTAAACCCTGCCTGAATCTATTTTAATTAAAACCTGGCACTTTTCCACTGAAAGCTTTAAGCGGTTTTATCTTGGATAAGGTTTTAAAATGTAACACTTTACATATGTAATCTCACATAAAAGTAAATCTGTTAAAATTAGAACAATAATTTATCTGGCTTAGCTCTAGGGTTTTCATTTCCACTGATCTATTTTGCATTCTGTTTCCTTGCTTGTAAACAAAATATATCAAGGGAAGCCACTCCAAGTCACAAAGCAGGAGTCATCAGAAAGAAAGGAGAGAAATTAATTCTACTTTGCTCATCAAAAACGAATGTCATGAGGGCAGTGAGCTGATTAGGGCTGTATGGTACACTTTGCAATGTGCCCTGGATTGGACAAAGCATATCTACTATGTGTAATGGCTTAATCTGTCCAGTTGTTGTGGTCCATTGGCTGCCATCAGAGCTAGCTGTAGATTCAAAGAGGAGATGTAGGGAGAGACTGGGACATTTTTGGAGCCTTTGAAAGGCTCTGATAAGGAAACAGCATCAGAGGGAGTAATAAAAGGCTTGACAAGATGCTGGCAAAATGATTTACAAATAGATGAAAGTGAAATGAAAGAAATAGTAGAAAATATATATAAGATTAAGAGTACAAGAATTAAAGAGATGAGAAGAAAAAATTTGCATAAAAGGTATTATACACCAGCACAACTTGCACACTTCCAGGGGAAAGGGAAAGGTAATTGTTGGCATGGTTGCCAAAAGAAAGGAATTTTTATGCATATGTTCTGGGAGTGCGTTGAAGTTCAGAAACTTTGGAAGGAAGTGCAGAACGAAATAAATAAAATGCTAAATATTAACTGGATAATTACAAAAGAAATAGCGATATTAATTAAACAAAGAGAACTAAGAGATTTTAAAGAAATAAAAACTGCAGCATTGGAAAGCGCTCAAGCAGTAGTGGTATTGGGTTGGAAAGAGTCTATAAAATGGACATTACAGAACTGGTACTGGTACATGGTGGATCACATTCACTTTGAAATCATGGAAATAAGATTAAACAAGTTTGATGAAAATAAATTGGAGAAGCTGATGGCACGATGGCATAAGGTGAAAGATTATATGCTGTGTGGAATTTGTGACGAAAATGTAAAAAATAAACTCCAATCACTCCGCAATTGGTGGTGGTGGTGGTGGTGGTGGGATTGTCAGTCGGGTGATGTGCACATGCACTGTGCACTGTTTTATGTTTGTTTTATGTAACTTTATGTGCAAAACCAATAAAAATATATTTTTTAAAAAAAAAGGAAACAGCATCAGAGACAGAGGCAGAGACAGGGTCTTCTGTCCTCCCCCAAGTGGAGAGGTACCTGTTAGAGAAATATATACATGATACTAGTAAAAGAGAAATATTAGGAATGGGGATGGAAGGCATGCTGGTGCACTTATGCACGCCCCTTACTGACCTCTTAAGAATCGGGAGAGGTCAACAATAGTCTAAGGGTAAAGTTTTGGGGTTTAGGTGATGATATTCAGATTCAGGTGGTGAGTTCCATGTATCAACTACTCGGTTACTAAAGTCGTATTTCCTGCAGTCGAGTTTAGAGCAGTTTACTTTAAGTTTGTATCTGTTGTGTGCTTGTGTGTTGTTGTGGTTGAAGCTGAAGGTTGACAAGAAGGATGTTGTAACAAATGATTTTATGGGCTATGCTTAGGTTGTGTTTAAAACGACGTAGTTCTAAGCTTTCTAAACCTAGGATTGTAAATCTAGCTGTGTATTTTGTTGCAAGTGGAGGAGTGGAGGGATCTTCTAGTCAAGTATCTCTGGACATTTTCTAGAGTGTTTGTGGGTTCCAGAGAGATGAGCTGCATTCAAGGATTGGTCTAGCAAAAGTTTTGAATGCTCTGGTTAGTAGTGTGAGATTACTGGAGTAGAAACTACATAGGATTAGATTAACAACTCTTGAAGCCTTTTTGGCGATGTTGCTGCAGTGGGCTTTGGCACTTAGGTCATTTGATATGAGTATTCCAAGGTCTTTTACGGAGTGAGTGTTGTCTGTAAGGTCTTGCTTATTCAGCTTGTATTTGGTGTTCTGATTCTTTTTGCCAATGTGTAGGACAGAGCATTGTTTGGTTGATCAAATATATTCATATATTTTAGCACATATATGAATATATTTGATTATGGGAAAGAAGGGAGGAAGATGTGAGTGCATTGTTACAAGAGAGAAAAAGAAGGGGAAGTTCAGGTTTAAAAAATGGAGATTTAAAGAAAATGGTTGATTGTTATCTGACTATTTGATTATTATTTGATTACTGTATAATGGTTTATCTCTTTTTTCTTTTCTTTATATCTAATGGAATACATTTATGAACACATTACCTTACTAATTAATATTTTTGTTTTGTGTTATACATATAATTTAGCACACATATGAATATATTTGGTTATGATTGTTACTTGATTATTTGATTATGATTTGATTACCTTATAATGATTTCTTTTTTGTTATGTAATGAATTTTTGGAAATTTGGGATTCTGAATGATTAATATCGATTTAAAAATATACTTGGTGACAATTAATTTGATACTGCCAATGAATAAGTTTTACTTAAGAATTCAAATCTAATACAGTTATTTAAAAGCAATTAAATATATAGTAAGGATGTCTTTGGAGAAGGGTGGCATACAAATCCAATATATTATTATTATTATTATTATTATTATTATTATTATTATTATTATTATTATTATTGTTGTTGTTGTTGTTGTTGTTGTTGTTGTTGTTGTTGTTGTTGTAATTTAGGTTATGGTATTACTATTTTTAAGTGATAATATATGCATAGTAGAGTATATGTGATGTTATATATGTTTCTGATGTGGAGAAAAATAATTAAAAAAAACGTTTACAACAAATTCTAAGATGCATCCAGTCAGAGCTGAGGAAGCTTCTTGGATGAGAAGTGAAACACCCTCAAAGAAATCCCAGAAAATCTAGTTGCCTCTTGAAAAAAGTACCTTTGGGACAACCAGGTCCTGCATGAATGATAATCTCCATCGACAGACACGTTATATTTTTAATTATTCTTTTTTTAAAATTAGTGTGGTTTTCTAATCCTTATTTATTTTCTTATAGGCATATTGATGATATGCTAAGAATGGTAATCAATGAGCTTATTTATTAATCTGGTAGGTTTATCATTATGCAGGCTAATATCTTTACTTTCGTATGTATATGCTTAATCATGTTTTGAAGAGAAAATCTATGAAAAAGATTCACAGGCAGGGAAAATAATTTTTAATTTATTTTCTGTATAATGCAATCCAGCCTTTGGTGGTAGGGAAGAGACACCCGGACGGTTTTTCAAGTGATAGTCCTCCAAATCAGAAGCAGATCATGATGTTCCAGATCAGTGATGGTGAACCTATGGCACGGGTGCCACAGGTGGCACGCGGAGCCATATCTGTTGGCACATGAGCCGTTGCCCTAGTTCAGCTCCAACATATACAGGGGTGGACAAAAAAATGGAAACACTTGACTTTTTGGCATCATAATGTTTGAACATGTTCAAATCAATCAAAACTTGACATATTTTAATGTTTTGTTTAATTCTGTTATTTGATATGTATTTTTTAAACTATCCTCTTTTTTTTTTTTTACAGAAATTTAAGGAAATTGGTTATAACCTTCTAGAAATGGCAGACCTCTGAGACTTTCAAAGAGGCCAAATTGTTGGTGCTCGAATGGCAGGCGCTAGTGTAACAGAAAGTGCCCGAATGTTTGGCGTTTCAAGATGTCATGTCTCAAAAGTAATGACTGATTCTGAAAGAGAAGGGAAAACATCCTCAGCCAAGCACAGGTCTCGTCGAAAGTCGAAGCTGTCTGAGAGAGACTGTCTGACTCTAAAGTGAATTTTTAGAGCGGATCACAAGACGACAGCTCCTAAAATCACTGCAGAGCTCAATAGACACGTACAGAACCCAGTTTCCACAAAAACTGTTCGAAGGGAGCTTCACAAATCTGGATTCCACGGAAGAGCTGCAAGGTGTTTCCATTTTTCTGTCCACCTCCTGTATGTGTCTGCTGGCCAGCTGATTTTTGGCTCACATAGAGGCTCTGAGAGGGTGTTTTTAGCTTCAAGAGAGCCTCCAGGGGGATGAGGGAAGGCATTTCTATCCTTTCCCAGTTCTAAGGAAACCATTGGAGCCTGGGGAGGGCGAAACACAAGTTGGGAAACAGGCCATTTCAGAGGGCCCCCGGGAAACAGGGGAAGATGTTTTTGCCCTCCCTAAGCACACTCTTTCCACACCTAAGGAAAAAAAAGGTTGGCCATCGCTGTTCTAGATACTGCCCTGCTCCAAAACAGAACTAAAGCACCCACAAAATGTTTCCGGTTCAAAAAATTAACTTCGAAAAACCCATAGGTCTATTTCCAGAACAGCTGGATAAAATATGCTGGATCATATGCTGCAGCGTCCTTCCGGTCAACGACTACTTCAGTTTCAATTGCAACAACACAAGAGCACGCAACAGATTCAAACTTAATATTAACCACTCCAAACTTGACTGTAAAAAATATGACTTTAACAATCGAGTTGTTGAAGCGTGGAACTCATTACCGGACTCAATAGTGTCAACTCCCAACCCCCAACACTTCTCCCTTAGACTCTCCACGATTGACCTCTCCAGGTTCCTAAGAGGCCAGTAAGGGGCGTATATAAGTGCACTGATGTGCCTATCGTCCCCTGTCCAGTCACAATGTACTCTTTCGGAACATTTTTTTTGTGTGTGTGTTCCTTAAGTTCTTTTTTTCCACAATTTTGTACACACCACCAAAAATGCATATTTAATAGTTGAGGAAGATATTGAGTTTGAAATCCAAACACAACCGGGGGGGGGGGGAGAGAGAGATCCAGAGTAGTGGTAGGTTGCCACCAGTTCTGACTACTTCTTGCAAACCGGTGGTGGAAATTTGGCCCCAGTCGCCAAACTGGTAGTGAATTCTGGCTTGCCACACTCCTGAACTGTTTCCCTGGATCACCACTGCTTGAAAGTGGCTGGCAATTAAACCTTTGCGCATGAACAAAGGCTTCTGCACATGTATAGCGGGTCGGTACTTGGATTTGATGCACATGTACACTTGAAACTCAAATCCTACGGCATCTCTGGATTACTACACAATTGGTTAACAGCATTCCTATCTAACAGATAACAAGTGGTCAAAATAGGAAGTGCCACTTCTCTTCTTGCTCCTGTTAACAGTGGTGTCCCTCAAGGTAGTGTTTTAGGACCCACACTATTCATACTATACATAAATGATCTTTGTGATTGCATCACTAGTAATTGTGTTCTCTTTGCAGATGATGTCAAATTATTTAATACCACCGACAATGCTGCTACCCTTCAAAAAGACCTTGACCACGTAGCAGAATGGTCTAAAACCTGGCAACTTCAAATCTCCACCACTAAATGCTCTGTCTTACACATTGGGAAAAAGAATCAGAATACTAAATATAAACTTGGATGAATTGAACTTATTGATAACCCTCAATCTGTCAAAGACCTTGAAGTACTCATATCCAATGACCTAAGTCCTAGAGCCCACTGCAACAACATTGCCAAAAAGGCTTTAAGAGTTGTTAACCTAATCCTTCGCAGCTTCTTCTCTGGTAATTTTGAACTGCTAACAAGAGCTTACAAAACATTTGTCAGACCAATCCTAGAATACAGCTCGCCTCTATGGAACCACATTGCATATCTGACATCAACACAATTGAGAGAGTCCAGAAATATTTCACAAGAGTCCTTCATTCCTCTTCTCACAACAAAATACCTTACTCTGCCAGACTTGAAATTCTTGGTTTAGACAATTTACAACTCTGTCGTCTCTGTTCCGACTTAATTATAGTTCATAAAATCATATACCAAAATGTCCTACCTGTTAATGGCTACTTCACCTTCAACCACAACAACACACGAGCACGAAATCGATTTAAACTAAATGTCAACCGCCCCAAAGTTGACTGCAAAAAATATGACTTTAGCAACAGATTAATCAATGCTTGGAATGCACTACCGGATTCTGTGGTTTCTACTCCTAACCCCAAAACCGTTAACCTTAGACTATCTACAATTGATCTCTCCTCCTTTCTAAGAGCTCTGTAAGGGGCGTGCATAAGCGCACCACTGTGCCTGCCGTCCCTGTCCTATTGTCTACTTTTTATCATTACTTATCAAATATTTAATATGTACAAATTATCAGTCTATAATTGTTTGATGAAACAACAAAGAAACAAAGAAACAAAGAAACAAAGAAACAAAGAAACAAAGAAACAAAGAAACAAAGAAACAAAGAAACAAAGAAACAAAGAAACAAAGAAACAAAGAAACAAAGAAACAAAGAAACAAAGAAACAAAGAAACAAAGAAACAAAGAAACAAAGAAACAAAGAAACAAAGAAACAAAGAAACAAAGAAACAAAGAAACAAAGAAACAAAGAAACAAAGAAACAAAGAAACAAAGAAACAAAGAAACAAAGAAACAAAGAAACAAAGAAACAAAGAAACAAAGAAACAAAGAAACAAAGAAACAAAGAAACAAAGAAACAAAGAAACAAAGAAACAAAGAAACAAAGAAACAAAGAAACAAAGAAACAAAGAAA
This sequence comes from Erythrolamprus reginae, assembly GCF_031021105.1. Classification (NCBI taxonomy): domain Eukaryota; kingdom Metazoa; phylum Chordata; class Lepidosauria; order Squamata; family Dipsadidae; genus Erythrolamprus; species Erythrolamprus reginae. The sequence goes on along the minus strand of NC_091953.1, from coordinate 128,096,702 downwards.
CAAAGAAACAAAGAAACAAAGAAACTTCTGAACTAGTAGGGATGATAAGAGAAGCCCACCCCTGATCTAGAGATAACTAAACATTTACCTGGGGAGGAAGAAGTGGTAGTCGGATGTAGGCAAGTAACAAACTCAAGTCATTGCATCTCCTTTGAAGGTCATATTTGACCCACTTCATTAAGGCATGGAAAATGGTTTCTTCATCAGGAACATTCACATCGTCACTGGCAAGAAGTCTGTGCAGTTCCTCCACTGGCAGCAGCAAAAATTCTTGATTCCTTATTACCTCCATGATGTTCTCCTATGTAAAAATAACCAACAACAAAAGCAACCACAAGTCATTTAGGATGTTTTACAATGTAAAAAGCGAACTGTCAATTGACCAAATCTAGAACAAAATATACAGTGTATTACACTATGCAAAAGCCTGGGAAATCCATCCACTCTCAACAGATATAAAAATGGCACAAGAGTAATCTTTAGAAGTCTAACTGAATACATGAGATTTTGAAATCAATGTTTCACCTGCAGCCTCTCATCTTTTTGATTAGTAAATTCTAAGTGTGTGTGCTCTTCTTGTGTTCAGTTGCAAGCAGTATTGTACTCCATCTCAACTGAAATTCAGTTCTGGAATAGTTCCAGATCAGAGGAGATAAATTCAAGTCAAATCTTATTTATTTTATTTATTGGATTTGTATGCCGCCCCTCTCCGTAGACTCGGGGAGGCTAACAACAATGATAAAAACAGCATGTAACAATTCAATCCAATACTAAAATAACTAAAAAAAAACCCTTATTATAAAACCAAACATACATACAGACATACCATGCGTAAATTGTAAAGGCCTAGGGGGAAAGAGTATCTCAGTTCCCCCATGCCTGGTGGCAGAGATGGGTTTTAAGAAGTTTACAAAAGGCAAGGAGGGTGGGGGCAATTCTAATCTCTGGGGGGAGTTGGTTCCAAAGGGCCAGGGCTGCCACAGATAAGGCTCTTCCCCTGGGTCCCGCCAAACAACATTGTTTAGTTGACAGACTTGGAGAAGGCCCACTCTGTGGGATCTAACTGTTCGCTGGGATTCGTGCAGCAAAAGGCGGTCCGTGAGATAATCTGGTCCGGTGCCATGAAGGGCTTTATAGGTCATAACCAACACTTTTAATTGAATTCTTAAAGCAACCCAACTGAATATCTGAAGAACATAATATAATGCATTATAGTATTAGAATCTATGAAAGTTATGGATATTAGTGATACCAAATATGAATTCACTGTAATGAGGCAAATTTTTCATTTTGTGTGTTTTTGTGTTTTTAATGTTGAAAATGTTCAATACAAATATTATTTTTAAATAGAACAGAACAGTACAGAACAGAACAGAATAGTACAGAATAGAATTCTTTATTGGCCAAGTGTGATTGGCCACACACAAGGAGTTTGTCATTGGTGCATATGCTCCCAGTGTACATAAAAGAAAAGTTACATTTGTCAAGAATTCTTTTTTTAAAGAAAGAATATATAAAGAACAAAGGTGAGGCCTTCTTCTCTACTCACTTGGAAAACTACATCCAGACTGTTAACTATAGATGTCTAAAGTTATGCAATCCATACTTTTTCTAAGATCATTCGCAAAAGCAGAACTTGAACTGCATCAGTAACATCAGGATCAAATCACAAATGTTTATATATTTATGTGAAATGCAGAGGTTTATTATGGTAGAAACAGAATGCGGGAATTAACCTTTTTTTTAGAATTAGAGGGCTATAATTTATGGATTAATCCAGCTATTGTAACATTTTTATTACATTCATAGACCACAGACCAGAACAAATGAAAACACCCAATAAATGTTCAATTAAAAATTCTAGAATAAAATAATAAATAACAGATAAAATCTATCATAAAATCCAGTCTGTCAATTATACATGGTCTGACTATACTAAAATCACAATCCATAAACTGTGTGGCCCATAGTTAGTTTATTACTAAAAGGGGAAGGGATAAGCAGTACAAAGAGTTTGCCACATTTGTTATATAAAACAGTAATGGTGGATCAAAATGTATGTTGAGTTTGAATAAAAATGAATGTTTCCTTTTCTACTGTAAACAAAAAATGTATGAAAAGTATTATCATTTTATTCTGAAGTTTTATAAATCTTTGGATTCTTTGCTGGATGGAAAGGTGAGAAATTGCCAAATTGTAAATTTTTAATGGATCATTATAGCTAAAATCACCAGAAGCCTGTCACATTAAATTGTTTTCCCCTAATAAAACATTTGCAAAACTGCTCGCTAAAAATTTGCCAAAGGTTCTCCAATCTCCCACAGAGATTGGAGAAATTTCAGATTCAATGGCAATTGAAAAGCCTTTTTGTGTGTCATATTTTTATTGATTAAGCTGACAGATTTTCTTGTTTTTATTGGTGTTTTACATATATATTTATTAATTTTTTCCTTTAAAAAAAAAAGTACATAGTCATATTTACAGATGAATCTACATCGCATATACATTCCTATCAACATTGTCTTCTAATTACTTTTAGATTTCTTGATATTTTATTCCAATGCTTCTTTTAAGTTTCTTTTTTTTGTCCATTGGTACCATTTTGTCCAGGTTTCATAATAGTCCGATTCTTTTCGATTATTAAGTTCCATTGTCAATCTGTCCATCTCTGCACAGTTGTATATTTTCTTGATAATCTCATTGTCTTCAGGTATTTGCGGATTTTTCCAGTTCTGTGCAAATACAATCCTTGCAGCTGTTGTAATATGCAAGCTTAGATATTTTTCATTTTTAGAATAGTTACCTCTCATAATACCCAATAGAAAAAATTCTGGCGTATATTCTATTTTTGTATTTGTTATTTGACACAACCAATTATTTATTTTTTTCCAGTATTTTCTTGTCTCTGGACATAACCACCATAGGTGAAAGAAAGTGCCTTGAGTGTTTTTATTGGTGTTTTACAAATAGCATCCAGGAATCGACTTTCTTCCCTATTTGTCAGATGCATCAAAATGTCCTCATGCTCAATATATCAGAGATGTCACACTTAAGGCCCATGAGGGCCAGATCTGGCCTGCAGGGTGCTTAGATCTGGCCCATGGGACTGCGCTGGAAAAAGCAAAGGATTGGTCCACAGTGCCTTTGCCAGAAAAAATGGAGCTCAGGGGGGGCTACACGTGACTCTCCCGAGCTCCGTTTTCACTGGCGGAAGGTTCCAGCCAAAATGGAGCTCATGAGCCAGTTTTTGCTGGCAAAGCACCGGTCCACCCATAGGTGCTCCTGACATGAGTGATGTTGAGTTGGCCACGCCTACCTTGGCCATGTAAGATCAAGTATTAGCAAAAACTTCAGCAGAGAAGGATTCAGGTGTAGTGATTTCTGACAGTCTCAAAATGGGTGAACAGTGCAGTCAGGCGGTAGGGAAAGCAAGTAGGATGCTTGGCTTCATAGCTAGAGGTATAACAAGCAGGAAGAGGGAGATTGTGATCCCGCTATATAGAGTGCTGGTGAGACCACATTTGGAATACTGTGTTCAGTTCTGGAGACCTCACCTACAAAAAGATATTGACATAATTGAACGGGTCCAAAGAAGGGCTACAAGAATGGTGGAAGGTCTTAAGCATAAAACGTATCAGGAAAGACTTAATGAATTCAATCTGTATAGTCTGGAGGACAGAAGGAAAAGGGGGGGCATGATCGAAACATTTAAATATGTTAAAGGGTTAAATAAGGTCCAGGAGGGGAGTGTTTTTAATAGGAAAGTGAACACAAGAACAATGGGACACAATCTGAAGTTAGTTGGGGGAAAGATCAAAAGCAACGTGAGAAAATATTATTTTACTGAAAGAGTAGTAGATCCTTGGAACAAACTTTGGGCTTGACACCTCTGCAATAAATGATACCTTACAATTATTTTTCAGTGCAACAATCAGTAAGTAACCTGCTAAGGAAACCTCCTTTATAACAAACTGAGATTTAAACAGTTAATATTTTCAAATATAGGAAGAATGCTTCCCTAGAAAGCTGAGGTATGTTAAACATTAGAAACTTTCTGATCTTATGTCCAACAAGATTAGTTGAGCTTTAAATCTTTTAAATCTTTAAACTTTCAGCACAAACAATTGTCCTAGTGTTCCATGATTTCTGCCGTGTTTGAAATGGTCTCTCTAAAAGATACCACCACAAATTTATGTAAACACATTAAATAAGTCTACAGATCTATTTGAAGCAGAAGAGGAAGACTACTGATTTTTTTTTAAAATCAACCTTTGGTTTGTGTAAAGAATATCATGGACAGTGCAGACAATAAGTCAATAGATCACTGAACCTAAAACTCAGAAATCTCATTCGAAGTTCAATTCACTACTAATCAAATTAATCTACTTTGGACACTTTATGCCAACATAAACATAATTCTATGGGGAGAGCAATAAATCTTGGGAATTTAGAAGGATAAAATGATCACCAGCATGGTGGATAGACTCAGATTCATAAATGATAAATAAATACACCATTCTAAGGGCAGAAGGACCAAGTTAGGAACAGATCTTCACTAGTGATGGGCGAACCAAACCCATACAATTTGGGTCCGTACTGAATTTTGTGGTGTTCGGTATGCCAAACACGAACCCGAAATTTTTTGAAACTTCAGGCAAATTTTGGGGTTGCGTTCGGCGTTCGGAGCTTTGACGTCATCCGCAGGTTGCTAAGGACGCCAAGGTGATCACTTCCTGGATTCCATGGAATCCCGGAAGTGATCACCTTGGCGTCCTTATCAACCTGCCGGTATATGTGACATCAAAGCTCCGCCCCCAGAATCTCTTGGTGGGATTCCATGTTCGGGTTGGGGTTCGGTTCAGGTTCAGCCGAATTTTGCGTAAAGTTCGTCCTAACTTGCCAAACCCGAACACCGTTGGGTTCGCCCATCACTAATCTTCACAGAGAAAATCTGTCTTTTTCGCTGCCAGGAATCAATGCCATCTTGATTGTACATAATTGTCCAATGTTTTTGTTTATCTATTATGGTATAGTCTTTCCCTTCTCTATCAGTAAGCTAGAAATAATAGTTTGATTGGTTATTTTATTGATTTTTAATGCATTCTACACAAATACAAATATAAATAAAAAAAGAATGCCTTCTAAACTGTTTTTTCCCCTTCAAATAGTGCATGTTTTCTTCAAGTAGTGCAATTTTATATAGTGATTTACACTATATAAAAATGCACTACTTTGTTGTGGTTAGCTCTGGCCCAGCTCCTGCCCCAAGGAATGTGCAGGTGGATGTGGGGGAGACATCCACATGCCGCAGGCCTGTTTTGCTCCCGATGGAATCTGCCGATGAAGCCTCCTCTGACTAAGGAAGCATGAGTGACAGGGAAGAGGGGAGTTTGGCAGACAGCCCAGGAGGAGATCAATCATCTGTATCATCCTTGGATTCTGAACAAGAATTAATGACACATCCACGCATGCGTAGAGTGATGCATAGGAGACAACAACTGAAGGATTATTACAAGAGAAAATGAGGCCACCTGTGGTTGGGGGGGCTCCAGTAATTAGGGCTGCTGCTATAAATAGCAGCGTGTGGGTTTGGCCATTGTGAAAGAGTATCTGATCGCAGTTCTTCAGGAATCGTGTGTTGCTGTTTTCTGGACTTTGTTTGTTGATTTTTCACGGCTTTGAAACCAAAGCAGAGCAAGGGGTGTGGGTGTGGGTGTCTCACTTCGTTGGAAGAAGAAGGGATGTGAAGTTTCTTCACAGCTGCTAGCTAAGTACTTAATGACTGCTTAAGGGAAATTGTACAGACTACCTGGTTGTTTTGGGACGAGTGCTCTTTGCAATACAAAAAGAGTGCTTAGTTTATTTTGAATTTTGTGATAAAGAACACTGTTTTGAATTTTCAAATGTGTGTGTGTCTGAAATTTGTAGCCTTGAATTTTTGGGAGGCTCCTACCAGAGAGCCTGGCAGAACATACTTGAAGAAAAAAAACAATTTAGAAAACATCCTTTTTTTCCTGTCATTCTTTTTTTTTTTTGGCCCTCCAATCTGGGTATAGTTTCTCAGAGCTATTCTACAAAGCTATATCAAGGTTAACAAGCCAGAGTAAACAATTTGATGCAATTTTGTACTAATCCGAAAAGGGAGAAATACGCCCTGCTCAACTTGAAAAATGCACATTAAAGTCCGGTATTATTTAAAATGCCAATTAAAGTAGACAGAGGCTGACTCAGCACTAAGGGGCTAGATAAGGTCATTTTTGTATATGATTAAAACAAAGAAAATCTTTTGTGCATACAGTATATTATGATGTGTGCCTTTTATTATGGAATTTCTGAGTTAGACGAAGCAATGGTGATTATTCCCTGTCACAATGCTGTTAAGCACATACTGTATATCGTGATACAATTATAGACAGAATAATACCTTTTTAAAGGGCAGTTAAATGACAGGTGCATGGTTTGTTTATTTGCTTCTTTCAAATAGCCAACCTGGTAGAAAGTATCAAGACATAGTTAAAGAAGGTGAATTAGGCTCAAGATAATCTGGGCTAAAAAGTTAGGTGACATATTTCTGTGTTTCTTTGTTGTCATGTAGTGATGATGAGCAGCATATTGGCCTAGTGATGAAGACTCCTGCCTCCCATTTGGAAGGCTGAGAGTTCAATCCTAGGTAACAACAGATATTTATCTCCCAATACGCAAAGAAAAAAAAAGTGCTGTAAACCCTGTGTGTCAACAGGAAGGGCAGCCAGGCAGTAAATGTTCAACTCCATCCAGTCACTCCAACTCTACTCTGAAAACAGATTACCGCCATGGTTCTCAACCTTTCTAATGCTGCTGTGACCCCTTAATACAGTTCCTCATGTTGTAGTGACTCCCAACCACAAGTCTAGTGCCAATTCTTACGACTAAGACGCCTTAAACATGATCTAAGTATTGCCCACAAGATTATATGCTGCAACGTCCTGCCTGTCAATGACTACTTCAGCTTCAACCACAACAACACAAGAGCACATAACAGATTCAAGCTCAATATTAACCGCTCCAAACTTGACTGTAAAAAACACGACTTTAGCAATAGAGTTGTTGAAGCGTGGAACTCATTACTGGACTCTGTAGTGTCATTCCCTAACCCCCAACATTTTACCCTTAGACTGTCCACGGTTGACCTCTCCCAATTCCTAAGAGGTCAGTAAGGGGCGTGCTTAAGTGCACTAGAGTGCCTTCCATCCCCTGTCCTATTGTCTCTCCCATATCCCATATATCTTTCTTCTATTCTCTCATCGATTTATTTTATCCTATATTCTATCTTCTCTTCTTTCTCTAATTCTATTTCCTCTATTACCTTCATTGGTCATCTATTACTTTCATTGTGTATTATTGTGTACAGTATTGGACAAAATAGATAGATAGATAGATAGATAGATAGATAGATAGATAGATAGATAGATAGATAGATAGATAAATAAATAAACAAACAAACAAACAAACAAACAGAGTTTTAAGCTGATTGGCAGGAAGGTCAGAGGGACACCCCCACTGCAAATGCCTGATTGGTTGGATTGTAAAAATATGTTCCAATGCACCAGAATAGAAGGTTTAGTTCCTAACACCATGGGAAATTTGCCTTTTTCCATGGTCTTAGGCGATCCCTGTGAAATGGTCATTCGAATCCCCGAAGGGGTTCTGACCTCCAGATTGAGAACCACTGGATTACAGGGTTGTAAAATGGGTTTGGTGTCATGTAGTGATTATGTGGAGTACTGCACTCCAGATTTATTTAGTAACATTATATGAGTGGACAAATGAGAACCATCTAATTCTTGCCAGCTAGATGGACTATCAAAAACCCCAGGCTGGAGTCTGAGAAAGTATAATATCCATGGCAAAGCAAGGCTCCTCTTTATTAAGCTTTCTATCATTAAATGCTTGGCCCAGAAGGGGGAGGAAATGGATTTTGTGAACTATCAGCAGATGGCCGACAGTTTCTCTGACATAGCAGATGTACTGTTGAAATAGGCTTAAATACACTGCTAAAAAAACAAAAGGAACACTTTTAAACAACACAATATAACTCCAAGTAAATCAAACTTCTATGAAATCAAACTGTCCACTTAGGAAGCAACACTGATTGACAATCAATTTCACATGCTGTTGTGCACATTCAACTTTGTACAGAACAAAGTATTCAATGAGAATATTTCATTTGTTCAGATCTAGGATGTGTTATTTGAGTGTTCTCTTTATTTTTTTGAGCAGTGTATATTCATACTGCTTAATGTTTCACAGTTAGGAAGGCAACAAGTTAGCACTTAATAAGGGGACATAATATGAGGTGCAAACTGAATTAAAACATAAAATAACAAAATATTTGTATTTTTATTATTACAAACAATAACACAATCTATTTTGTTCAACCTCAGCCTGATTTTTCTTCCTCTTCCTCTTCCTCTTCCTCTTCCTCTTCCTCTTCCTCTTCCTCTTCCTCTTCCTCTTCCTCTTCCTCTTCCTCTTCCTCTTCTTCTTCTTCTTCTTCTTCTTCTTCTTCTTCTTCTTCTTCTCCTGCTTGTACTATTCTTACCTTGACCTTGCTGGCTTTACATCTACAACTATTTGTTATGTATTGAAATTTCAAGTGTTGGGGGAAATAGTACATTATTTTATTTCTCAGCTTTAGTGTGTTGTTCAACTCAAGTTGTACAATAATTTCTTAACCCTAGACTAATATAGCTTCAAATTATCTCCAAGTTCCTGCTATGGGCCCAGTGTGTGTGTTTTTTTTTTAAGTTTGGAAACGGGTATGACTCAATACTTTCAAATGTATGTTAAGGATAATTCCCTCCCATCCTTCTCCTAAGGCAATGCCCTCCCCTCATCCCAACCCCTGTCCTCATGCAGGCTTCATTGAAGTGTCTGGACTTCCGGTAGGCCCATTGGGCCTGTTTTTCACCATCCACAGGATCCAGAGGTTTTTTTCAAAGCCTGGAGAGGGCAAAAATGACCTCTCCTACTCTATGGAAGGCCAAAATTCAGCTGATCAGCACGGACATGCATGATGGAGTTGATTTAGTGCAACACCTTACATGCCCTCAGATATAGCTACACCTGCCACCTGGTTCGCCATCACAGCTATATCCAGACCAGATTGACTCAAAAGGAGTTGGTCACCCAATCCACAGCTTTCTTTCCTATCTATTGTCCTTTCTGTTAGGACATTTAAAATGTCCCATGAAATCATTTAAAATGTCCCATTCATGTTCTGGTGCCACCTGATATATTTTATCTCACTATTGATTGTCTCATCAAAATAATACAGCCTCTTCAAAAGTGGGCTCCGAATTATTTTGCCTAGTTTGAAATTCAAGCGCCCACCCTTTGCACCGTGGTCTATTCCGTTCATCATTGTGCTTAATTGTAAACAATTATTCCATCGTCTTAATGCAGCTCGGATCCATTGCCTCTGTTTCAAATCTCAGCTTGTAAACTAAACAGATCTTCTTAACATCCGACGCTGAATAAAATTAGAGCTGATTTGTATAGGCCTATAAACTGCGCTCCCAGTGTGTAACAACAGCACTGTTTAGGAGCTCACGCCATGCACTAGTAATGTTGACATTTAAATTGGACGTAAATTAGGAGGGCTAAACGAAGATTTGAGATCCTGTTCTGTAAACATTACACCAAATTTTTATTTATTTATTTATTCTTATTTATTTATTTAGTTTGTCAAGAATGTACGAGGAAACAATTGTAAGTATGAACATAACATAGGACCAGAATACCTTAGGGACCGCCTTCTGCCGCACGAATCCCAGTAACCGATTAAGTCCCACAGAGTTAGCCTTCTCTGGGTCCCATCGGCAAAACAATGCTGTCTGGCAAGACCCAGGGGTAGAGCCTTCTCTGTGGCGGCCCCGGCCATCTAGAATCAACTCCCCCTGGAAATCAGGACTGCCCTCACCCGCCTTGCCTTTTGCAAACTCATAAAAACTCACCTCTACCACCAGGAATGGGGAAATTGATTCCCCTCGGCCATTTTATGTCTGGTTTGTTTGGGTTGTATGATTGTTTTTAAATTAAGGGTTTTAACTGTTCTGTTTTTAATCATTGGATTTGTATTGTGTATTGTTGTTGAGAGCCGCTCCGAGTCTTCGGAGAGGGGCGGCAAATCAAATCAAATCAAATCAAATCAAATCAAATCAAATCAAATCAAATCAAATCAAATCAAATCAATAAATATATAAAGTACATGCATAAGAAATGAGTACAAATAAAGTGAGCAATAGGAAAGGGACGGTAGGTACATTGGTGCGCTTATGCATGCTCTCTTATAGACCTCTTAGGAATAGAGTGAGATCCACGGTAGACAGTTTTAGGTTAAGGTTTTGGAGGTTTGAGGATTTAACAACAGAGTCAAGTCATGTATTCCAGGTATTGACCACTTTGTTGCTGAAGTCATATTTTCTGCCATCGAGTTTGGAGTGGATTACTTTGAGTTTGTATCTATTGTTTGCCTGTATATTATTGCAGTTGAAGCTGAAATAGTCATTAACAGGTAGGATGTTGCAGCAGACAATGATAATTATTTATTTATTTATTTATTTATTTATTTATCTTTCTTTCTGTCTGTCTGTCTGTCTGTCTGTCTGTCTGTCTGTCTATCTAATCTATCTATCTATCTATCTATCTATCTATCTATCTATCTATCTATCTATCTATCTATCTATCTATCTATCTATTTGATTTTTATGTCGCCCTTCTCCTTAGACTCAGGGCGGCTTACAACGTGTTAGCAATAGCACTTTTTAACAGAGCCAGCATATTACCCCCACAATCCGGCTCCTCATTTTACGCATCTCGGAAGGATGGAAGGCTGAGTCAACCTTGAGCCGGTGATGCAATTTGAACCGCTGACCTACAGATCTACAGTCAGCTTCAGTGGCCTGCAGTACAGCACTCTACCTGCTGCGCCACCCCATACTTTGTGTAATAAGTTTACATTGTCTACTAAGACCAGAGGTAGCATAGTTCTAGGTTGCCCAGGTCCAAAATTTCAAGCCTTGTGGCATAAGTTATAAGAATTCAAGAATGACAAAAAAAAAACCTTTTGTCCATAGGATAATCCTGACATTTAAAAGGGAGAAAATATTATTTTCCCAGTTCCCACACCAATTTGATATTGGAAATGGAGTGATTCTTTTGAAAGAGTCATGGGAAAATTTGAGGAAATGAAAAAAAATGGGGAAAATAGCTCTCTTGCTCCATTGTTAGAATCAGCCATAGAAATATTCTTGAAAAAAAAAAACTTGTTCTCTGCCTAGAGACAAACAACAGAACCAAAATATATAAAAAAGCAATATAAAATCTTCCCACATTCAATGTTTAATACAGCAAGTTTCCATTTTGCTCAAAAGGGAACAGAATGTAACTTTTGTACTTTAGATTTAAAATCTTTATTTCCGCTGAAGGTTGCTAATCCCGTAAGTAGGCACTACAAGGTTCCATAGCGGAGAAATAAAAATGAAACCAGAGAGAGGAGAAATTGTTTTTGCTATTAACTGTAAAAAGAAAAAAAAACCTATTGGATATTTCATAAGCAAGCAAGTTTTTGTCTTGTGGCGAGGATATGCTTAAGATCTACCTGGGCCTAGAAAGCCTAGAACTAAGATGCCTTAAACAAGATCTAAGTATTGCCCACAAGATCATATGCTGCAACGTCCTGCCTGTCGGCGACTACTTCAGCTTCAACCACAACAACACAAGAGTACACAACAGATTTAAACTTAATATTAACCGCTCCAAACTTGACTGTAAAAAATATGACTTCAGTAACCGAGTTGTCAAAGCGTGGAACTCATTACCGGACTCCATAGTGTCATCCCCAAACCCCCAACACTTTACCCTTAGATTATCTACGGTTGACCTATCCAGATTCCTAAGAGGTCAGTAAGGGGCGAGTACAAGTGCAGTAAAGTGCCTTCCGTCCCCTGTCCTATTGCTCTCCTATATCTCCTATACCTTTCTTCTATTCTATATCTCTTCTTCTATTCTTTCATTGATATGTTCTATTCCTATAATTTCTCTTCTATTCTTTCTTAGATGTATTTTACTATGAGTATATCCTCTATAACCTTCATCATGTATTTTACTATGTGTATATAGATATATACCCACTAAAACCCTCATTGTGTATTGGAAAAATCAATCAATCAATAAATAGAATAGAATAGAATAGAATAGAATAGAATAGAATAGAATAGAATAGAATAGAATAGAATAGAATAGAATAGAATAGAATAGAATAGAATAGAATAGAATAGAATAGAATAGAATAAAATAAAATAAAATAAAATAAAATAAAATAAAATAAAATAAAATAAAATAAAATAAAATAAAATAAAATAAAATAAAATAAAATAAAATAAAATAAAATAAAATAAAATAAAATAAAATAAAATAAAATAAAATAAAATAAAATAAAATAAAATAAAATAAAATAAAATAAAATAAAATAAAATAAAATAAAATAAAATAAAATAAAATAAAATAAAATAAAATAAAATAAAATAAAATAAAATAAAATAAAATAAAATAAAATAAAATAAAATAAATGAAATAAAATATAAAATAAAATAAAATAAATATTTTTTTGGAAACATTTATTAAAAGCAATTAGAGTTTACTTTTGGAGTTAATTTTGCTAAGGCCAATAAACCAGAATATTGATATGTGTTTCTGAATTTTATCTAGATAAATAGCTTGCTAACTTAATATTTACTCTCTCTCCCTCTCTTGTCTCTATCTTTCTTCCCCATCTCTCTCTTTCTCCCTCTCTCTCCCTCTTACTTTTCATCTTTCCTCTCTCTTTCCCTTCTCTCTTCCTCTCTTCCTCTCGTCTCTCTTGTTATCTCCTTTCTCTTTCTTTCCATCATCTCTCTTCTCTGTCTCATCCATCTATTCCATAATTTATAAATACATATGCCCAAGAATAAGACAATATGTCAGTTATGCTTTTTCCAGGCGCCGCACGGTGTAGAAACATTTGCATACTTCATAATTCATTTCTACTAACCTTGGATTCTCAGGAAATTTTCTACTTAGGCGCCCATTAAGCGAGTACCTGCTTAAGCATGATGCTCAGAACTAATGAAGCATGCATACATTGCACAGCATGTATAGGAACACAAGCCATATCTGCATGCTGGGATGTGATTTGCTGGCTCTTATGAGCTGCATTTTAGTGCACATCCAGTGGCCGAAGGCTTCAATCGTTTTCAAGATATTAACATTTGGAAAGGAAATTAATTTAAAAAAAAAAATAAGATTTCATCTTTATTGGTTCTCATACTGTAAAAAAGGGTTCAGGATGACCACATCCATGATGTTTGCAGTTTTGGTAGAGTATTTCCACTCAACTATTTTTATTTATTTATTTTGGATTTAATAACCACACGGTTATACAAGGAAGCTATCCTGCACTTTTTATACAAAGGTGATGGAAGAGAATGTGCTTCTGAAACACTTTTGAAATACAGTGGTACCTCTATTTACGAACTTAATTCATTCCGTGACCAGGTTCCTAAGTAGAAAATTTTGTAAGAAGAAGCATTTTTTCTCATAGGAATCAATGTAAAAGCAAATCATGCATGCGATTGGGGAAATCACAGGGAGGGTGGAGGCCCTGTTTCCTCCCAGGAGATTCTGGAGATGCCCCGCAGAAACTTCTCCCCACCTTTTCTGGTCCTGTTTCCTCCCAGGAGATTCCTAGAGAGGCCCCACGGAGGCCTCTCCCTGCCTTTTCTGGTTACAATTTTGGAGGCTCGGGTTTGTAAGCGGAAAATGGTTCTTGAGAAGAGGCAAAAAAATAATTAACACCTGGTTCTTATCTAGAAACGTTCGTAAGTAGAGGCATTTGTAGGTAGAGGTACCACTGTAGATAATAAGGCCAGATCTATGATAGCAATGGCACTTAGACCTATATACTAGCTATATATATAACCACCCCGAGTCTTCGGAGAAGGGGGGCATAAAATTAAATTAAATGTAAATAAATAAATAAATAAATAAACAAACAAACAAACAAACAAACAATCTGGGCCCACATTTTACCCATCTCAGAAGGATGGAAGGCTGAGTCAATCTTAAGTCTGGTGAGATTTGAACTGCTAAATTGCAGACAACTGTCAGGCAGCAGAAGTAGCGTGCAGTACTGCACCACTGCAAGTCATATGATGATGTACATCACATGACATATCACAACTTCTCCCCCCCTTCATTAAACTAGGGGTGGGTGTGACCAGCATGTGACACATCTAGCCCATGGACCCCAAGTTTGACACCTCTGTCCTAGATGATAAAATTAGTTTATTTCCAGGAAGCTGCATATAGAGCCATTACCAAGAAGAATCTAAAAACTTATCAAGATAGAGTTTTAAGAAAGTTCCATGACACTATTGTGACGTCACCAGCAGGTCGCTATCAGTTTGGGCAAACAGGTCCAAACTAGAAAGAACCCTCTCTGAGTCCTTGGAGAGGGGCGGCATACAAATCTAATAAATTGTTATTGTTATTGTTATTGTTATTGTTATTGTTATTGTTATTGTTATTGTTATTGTTATTGTTATTGTTATTGTTATTGTTATTGTTATTGTTATTGTTATTGTTATTGTTATTGTTATTGTTATTGTTATTGTTATTGTTATTGTTATTGTTATTGTTATTGTTATTGTTATTGTTATCCCACCAGGAAATTAAAAAAAAAACATAACATATCAAGGAGACTAACACTTTTTTCCCCTAGAAGGCAAATACTGAGAACTTAGAAAGAGCTACTTATTCCTTTTGTATCTGAATGAGTTTAAATGATTATTTAGACATTTAGTGATTTCTTTTTCACAATTTGTACAGTCAGGAGTACATGGACTTCTTCCCATTAGATAATAAAGCTATTTCCCCCTTATAAAAGTGAATATGACCTATTCTTGTGAGAGAATAAGTCGGTGCTGCTATATAATGGGTGTGAATGAATAGATTCCCCACACACATACACACACAAAGTCATCTAAATTCAATTTTATGGCACTTTTCGATAGGGTTGCATCTCATTTCCATCTTAAATATAAAATCATTCAGTTCTAGCAGCAGGCGGACTGTTGCTCATGTTGTAATTTAGCCTTATTTTATACAGTTGGGGGGGTTTTTTAAAAAAAAGGAAAGAAGGATGCAAATCCTTAGGGTTAAATTAGGCATTAGATGGCAGATTAATTAACCACGGGCTATTTACTTAACTACTTTTTAGGATAGGATCTGAAGCATTTCACTCTCCTCAGTTGTCTTCTTTGCATGCCTTCCAATTGACTGGCTGCACCTCTATGAGTCCATAAATGTTCACCTTAGTTTTTCCTCCCCACTAAGCCACAATAAATGTGGTGCCCTAGTGTGCTATGGAAAAAAGTGTTCCGAATGGCAAAGCTTGTTATAAAACAGTTCCACCTTGGGATAAGTACTCTAATCACACCCATTGACTTCCAAGAAGCAATGCCAGATAGCAAAAAAAAAAAAAAAAATACAAAGCAATGATTGCACAAAGAGCAACTGTTTACAGCAAATACATGAGTGGAGGAAAAGCAAATTCGAAGCATTGTTGGAGTACCCCAAAAAAATAAAATACAATTTTGGCTGGTGTCTTTAGCTTTCTGTTACTTTGTAAAGTCTTTCTCTGTCCTACAGAGGGTGACTTCCTATTTTGCTTTGTTATGTGAAAGTCTAGAGTCACCTTGTAGGGGAGATAGTGTCTTAGAAAATTAATCAGCAAACAAAGCAAGCAAGCAAAGAAATCTTTGAAGTTTGAAAACTAGTTAAAGTGAGAGGCCATTGGTGTTCTCCGACCTTAGTTATTTTCATGGAATAGAGTAGAGTAGAGTAGAGTAGAGTAGTGTGGAGTGGAATGGAATGGAATAGAATAGAATAGAATAGAATAGAATAGAATAGAATAGAATTCCATTATTGGCCAAGTGTGATTGGACACACAAGGAATTTGTGTTTGGTCCGTATGCTCTCAGTGTACGTAAATGAAAAGATATATTTGTCAAGAATCATGAGGTACAACACTTAATGATTGTCATAGAGTACAAATAAGTAATCAGGAAACAATCAATATTAATATAATTCTAAGGATACAAGCATCAAGTTAAAGTCATATAGTCATAAGTGGGAGGAGATGGGTGATAGGAATGATGAGAAGACTAATATTAATATAGCCTTTAGTGAATAGTTTGAAAATGGTGAGGGAATTATTTGTTTAGCAGAGTGATGGCGTTTGGGGAAAAAATGTTCTTGTGTCTACTTGGTTTGGTGTCAAGTACTCTATAGCATCACTCTGAGGTAGAAGTTGAAACAATTTATATCCAGGATGTGAGGGGTCAGTAAATATTTTCCCCACCCTCTTTTTTTGACTCATGCAGTATACAGGTCCTCAATGGAAGGCAAGTTGGCAACAATTGTTGTTGTTGCTTTCCATGAAGCTCTGATTATCCCCTGAAGTCTGTGTCTGCCTTATTCGGTTGCAGAACAGAACCATATAGTTATAGAGGCGAAGATGACAGACTCAATGATTCCTCTGTAGTACTGTATCAGCAGCTCCTTGGGCAGTTTGAGCTTCCTGAGTTGGCGCAGAAAGAACAATCTTTGTTCTGGTTTTTTGATGATGTTTTTGATATATAGGTGACCATTTTAGGCCTTGAGATAAGAGGGAACCTAGGAATTTGAAGGTCTCTACAGTTGATATTGTGTTTATTTTATTTTAGTTATTTATTTATTGGATTTGTATGCCGCCCCTCTCCGTAGACTCGGGGCGGCTAACAACAGTAACAAAAAACAGCATGTAAATCCAATACTAAAACAACTAAAAACCCTTATTGTAAAACCAAACATCCATAAATACAAACATACCATACATGAATTGTAAAGGCCTAGGGGGGAAAATATCTCAGTTCCCCCATGCCTGATGGCAGAGGTGGGTTTTAAGGAGCTTATGAAAGGCAAGGAGGGTGGGGGCAATTCTGATCTCCGGGGGGAGTTGGTTCCAGAGGGCCGGGGCTGCCACAGAGAAGGCTTTTCCCCTGGGCCCCGCTAAACGACATTGTTTTGTTGACAGGACCCGGAGGAGGCCCACTCTGTGGGACCTAACCGGTTGCTGGGATTCATGTTGTCTAGTATTGTGAGAGGTGGTAGAATGGGAGGGTTTCTCTTCAAGTCTACCACAATTTCTACAGGAGTTTATTCAGTTTCAGATTCTTCTGGTTACAACTTACACCACAATGTATTTGTTCTCGTCGCACCACAATGTGTTTCATTACTGAAACTAAGTCACATCATCAGTTCTAATCTTGTCTAACACTGATGAGGTTATCTAGTCAGGTAATGCAATGTATTCAAAAAACAACCAAAACTTACAAAATACCAAGAACCCCTCACTTCAATCCTGAAAGGCAAATATTCTCCTTTGTGTGTGGTTCTAACAATGGAGATACTAAGACATCAGAAAGTCTTTTGAGTTGTCAGAATCATGGTGGGCAATGGAAGTCAAGGTTTATTGCCCATGGGTGATAATTAAGAACATAAGAAGAGCCATGCTGAATTGAGCCAAAGCCCATTGAGTCCAGCATTCTGTGTCACACAGTGGCCCACCAATTGTCCATGGGGATCTTGAGCAGAAAGAGAAGGCAAAACCCTCCCTTTCCCTTGACCCCCAACAAATGGGACCCAAGGGAATCCTGCCTGCCTCAACCAACAAAGAGGCGGCACTTGGACATCCTTTTCAATAACCACTTGGCATCCATGAATCTGCCTAATCCTGCCTTGAAGCTATCCAGGCTGACAGCTGTTACAACCTCTTCTGGAAGGGAATTCCATAAACCAATGACCCTCTGGGTGAAGAAATATTTCCCTTTATTTGTCCTCAGTTTCTTACCTATGAGCTTTAGGGAGTGCCCCCTCGTCCTAATATTGTGTGATAGAGAAAATATTTTTTCTCTATCCACCTTTTCTATTTTCTATCCCATGTATAATTTTACACTCTTTGATCATGTCACCTCTTAAACACTGTCTTTCAAGGCTGAAGAGACCAACTGTTGGGATAAATTTTATGAATGGCTAGGAAGAAGGGGAAGAGGGAAAAAGAACAAAAGAGTTAATAAGTGATAGGAAATTTGGGGAATAAAGATCAGAGTTTTCGGACATAAAAGGGGGAAACTTAATTTACCTAATTAAGATCATTACCTAGATTTTATCTGTATGATGTAAGTATGTTTTGTGTAATAGAAAAGAACCACTATTAGAATTGTAACGAAGGCACGTCACAAAACTGTCCAAATCTTTTTTAGTGTTTTGTTTGCCTTACTGTTTATGTCTGTGTTTTATAAATAAATAAATAAATAAATAAATAAATAAAGGCTGAAGAGACCAAGGTCTTTCAACCTGGTTTCATAAGGGAGGTGCACCATTTCCTTGATCATTCTTGTTGCCCTTTTTTGCACCTTTTATTTATTTATTTATTATTTAGATTTGTATGCTGCCCCTCTCCGCAGACTCGGGGCAGCTCACAGCAAGATACAACAAATCATGACAAATTCAAATAAATTTAAAATATTTAAAAAGATTTAAAAAGAACCCCATTTACCAACAAACACACACACAGGCATACCATGCATAAATTGAATGTGCCCGGGGGAGGTGTTTCAGTTCCCCCATGCCTGATGGCAAAGGTGGATTTTAAGGAGTTTACGGAAGGCAGGGAGAGTAGGGGCAGTTCTAATCTCAGGGGGGAGTTGGTTCCAGAGAGTTGGGGCCACCACAGAGAAGGCTCTTCCCCTGGGGCCCGCCAACCGACATTGTTTAGTTGACGGGACCCGGAGAAGGCCCACTCTGTAGGACCTAATTGGTCGCTGGGATTCGTGCGGCAGAAGGCGGTCTCGGAGATATTCTGGTCCAGTGCCATGAAGGGCTTTAAAGGTCATAACCAACACTTTGAATTGTGACCGGAAATTGATCGGCAGCCCATGCAGACTGTGGAGTAATGGTGAAACATGGGCATACCCAGGTAAGCCCATGACTGCTCTCCCAGCTGCATTTTCCAGGACTAATTACGGAACATAGAAAATTATGACTTGATGTGCAGCAGGAATCAAGGCTCATGGGCATGAATGGAATGCATTTGTGTGTGCCTGTGAAACTAAGAGACCACAAGAGTGCACTAAATTTGAAGGAAAGTGGAACAGATGAAAACATGCTTGAATGTGAGGATGCAGGTTGAATAATGAATTTAAAATATATATTTTAAAAAAAGAAAAAAGAAAAAGCAGTTTGCTTAAGGAAAAGTGGTGAGAGTTATTTAATGAACACAGAGATTGTGACTGGGTCTAATGACTGCAGTAGCATTGTTAGTGCTCTCCTCTACTAAAAGAAAGATTGCAAGGAGGAATATAACATCACCAAGAGGGTTTAGGTTGTTAATTAGGCTGCCCAGGATTTCGACTGAAAGAGAATAAGAAGCGAAAATGTGAAAAATTGGGACACAAAGTGCAACTTGGTACTGGTGGATTTTCCATATGAGATTTTCATCAAGTGATTGAGAAACACATGTTCTTTAAAAAAAAACCAATATTTATTGTTGTGGTTAGCTCTGGCCCAGCTCCTGCCCCAAGGACTGTGGAGGTGGGGGAGACATCCACATGCTGCAGGCCTGTTTTGCTCCCGGTGGAATCTGATGATGAAGGCTCCTCTGACCAAGAAGACATGAGTGACAGGGAGGAGGAGAGTGTGGCAGACAGCTCAGAAGGAGATCAATTGTCTAGCTCCTCCCTGGATTCGGAACAAGAGTTAATGATACAGCCACGCATGCAGCAACAACTGAGAGATTATTATCAAAGAAAATGAGGCCACTTGTGGTTGGGTGGGGCTGTGGTAATTAGTGAGGCTGCTATAAATAGCAGCCTGTGGGTTTGGCCATTGTGGAGGATTATCTAATCATTGTGTTTCGTGCCTGCTTTGCTGACTTTGACCTTTGTGTGCTGATTTTTCCCCGCTTTGAAACTAAACCAGAGCAAAGTGTGTTTCACTTTGTGAAAGAAGAAGGACTGTGAATTGCCTCACAGCTGCAAGCTAAGTATCACAGAACTGATAAGGGACTTGTACAAATTACCAGTTTGTTTGGAGACGAGTGCTCTTTGCTATACTAAGTGAATTTTCATTATAAAGAACATTGTTTTGAATTTTCAAACGTGTGTGTGTGTGAAATTTGTACCTGTGAATTTTTCCATACCGCCTGACTGCACTATTCACCCATTTTGAGACTGTCAGAAATCAGTACCCCTAAATCCTTTTCTTCTGAAGTTTTTGCTAACACAGAACTGCCATTTGTCATTTAGTGTCTTTTGGAAGAAACATCTTGGCCTGGTTTGTGGCAAAGGGATGTTGGATTGGGAGGACATGAACATGTCTATTTCTGTATGCAGATGAAGCTGCATTGCTGATGGAGAACCTGAATGATTTTCAATAAATCACGCCAGGAAATGGATCCGAAAACTAGTGCCTCAAAGATGAAGGTATTTTCCATCAGCACCAAGGTGTTTCTGTTTGAAAAGGAAAATGGAATATGCAATTGCAATCGAAACATAAATAGTGAAAAGCCGGAACAAATAGACGGATACGTTTAGGCCTTGCTAGAATGCTTATAACACTGGAGAAATAAATATTTAGATGTTCAAATTCCGGTAGAAAGCTTGTGGCAGGCATGTGGTCAGTTAAATAAATATTTGTTCCACTATACAAAAGTGGCTGGTCGGAGAAGTTATAAAGAATGGAGAATTGGAAATGCAGCAGAATTGCACTTCGGAATAGGGAGCTTCAAACGTGTGCTGTCAAATGACAAAATAAATTGCTAGGAATGAATATTGAAGCAGGTAGAGGTGGGCTGTTGATAAAAAGAGGAAGAAAGAAGATGGGATTGCAAAACAAATAGGCAAAAGAAGAGTAAACAGAGAGGAAGGAGAAGAGCTCTGGAGTTGGTGAGATCCTGATAAACAGAGGCAAGAAGTTTAAAGAACAAAAAGAAATATGCACTTTCATTATGCAAGGAAAAATAATAATTTGCAATGATAACGGTAGTACAGAAAGGCGCCGGGAATGTCATTTACACAAGTCTACTTCATGATTTCATTATCCTGATGGTGCAATGGTTAAGTGAAGTACTGCAGGCAAACTCTGCCCACAGCCTGAAGTTCAATCCTGATGGGGCTCTAGGTTAACTCATCCTTGTCATTCCAAAGTTGATAAAATGGGGACTCAAGACTATTGGGCGCAATATGCTCAGAGTGTGCAGTAAAGTTTATGTCTACATACTGTTGCTCTTATCTCCAATTTTCTCCTTAAAATTTAAGAGTAGAGTAGAGTAACAGAGTTGGGACATTGAAGGTCTTCTAGTCCAACCCACTTCTCAGAAAGGAAACCCTACAGCATATCAGAAAGGAAACCCTACAGCAAATGGTTATCCAGCTTAGAAACCTCCAGTGTTTGAGCATTCACAACTTTTGGAGACAAGTTGTTCCACTGATTAATTGTTCTGTCAGGAAATTTCTCTTTAGTTCTAGGTTGCTTCTCTCTTGGTAAGTTTCCATACATTGCTTCTTGTCCTGAATTTATTTTATTTCTTCCTCTTCTTCTTCTTCTTCTTCTTCTTCTTCTTCTTCTTCTTCTTCTTCTTCTTCTTCTTCTTCTTCTTCTTCATCTTCTTCTTCATCATCTTCTTCTTCTACTTCTTCTTCTTCATCTTCATCTTCTTCTTCTTAGTCTTCTTCTTCTTAGTCTTCTTCTACTTCTTCTTCTTCTTCTTCTTCTTCTTGTTCTTCATCTTCTTCTTCTTAGTCTTCTTCTACTTCTACTTCTTCTTCTTCTTCTTCTCCTTCTTCTTCTTCTTCTTCCTCTTCTTTGTCTTCTTCCTCTTCCTCTCCTCCTCCTCCTCCTCTTCCTCTTATTCCTTCTTTCTATTTGTTATTTTCTATTCTACATATTTTTAAGTACAATGTTCCCTTGACTTTCACAGGGGATACATTCCAAGACCGCCCACGAAAGTCAAATTCCTGCGAAGTAGAGATGCTCCCTTCCTTCCTCCCCCTCCCTCCTCCATTCCTGGTTTTACTTAACCCCAGAATCTGCAGGGGCAACAGGGCAGCAAGCTCGAAGCTTTGCTGCGCTCGCTGCGACAGTAAGGCTCAGCTTCAATTGGAGCATACCAACGCTCCAAGAATTAAAGGGGAGGGATTGGGAGGCTGGGGCGAAAGCTGAGCTTTTATTTAAAGAAGCAGGATGGCTGGGGTGGTTGTGGGGAGGATGAGAGTTAAAATGCACAGTATTGAACAACCAAGAAGAATCAGATTTTATGAAATTTGGCAGATGATCTATATCTGGTGGAATAAAAATAATACCTAATTATGTTAAAATAAATAGTTAAATGGATTAGATTGGAATATGCTATGATAGAGTTTTGTTATGAATGTGTTTATTTCTCTGAACTGATCTAATCTATAATAGTTTTCCCTTTTTGTATTAATAAGACTTCTATTCTGAACGGAGCAATTGTTGCTCCTATTCATGTTTTGTGTTTTGTATGGTCCTTTTATGTTCGTTTGTAATATTCTGTCTTTTTAATTTGAAAATAATAAACATATATTTTTTTAAATGCACAGTATTGTATATCACGCGGCCCCAGAAAACCCTTGGTGTGCAAAAAAAACCCCACAGAGTATTTTTTTTAATAATATTTTTTTGAAAAACCATGGTATAGACTTTTTGTGAATGTCGGACCCGCAAAAGTCAAGGGAACACTATAACTATAAAAAACTGTTCTGGACATCTTTGCCATTTGTTGATAGACCCACTAATATACTGCTCAAAAAAATAAAGGGAACACTCAAATAACACATCCTAGATCTGAATGAATGAAATATTCTTATTGAATAATTTGTTCTGTACAAAGTTGAATGTACACAACAGCATGTGAAATTGATTGTCAATCAGTGTTACTTCCTAAGTGGACAGTTGGATTTCACAGAAGTTTGATTTACTTGGAGTTATATTGTGTTGTTTAAGTATTCCCTTTATTTATTTATTTTTGAGCAGTGTATTTCCTACGGAATTACAAGTTTTCATTTTTAAAAAGAGGGACAGCTTCTACCACCCTCAGTTGATTTGGATTAAACATCTGGAGCTATCTTCAGAGCAGATGTTAACCAGGTAATGGCTCAAGCTTCATTCCTGGGATCAACTCTCAAAATAACACATGATACAGCATATGTATATAGAACAGGAATACAAATATATAATTTCCATTCAATATTTCTGGACAGTGTCTCATTAATCTTCCTGGAAATTAAAATTTGCACAAAGTGCTGCTTAACATTGTTTCTTGAACCCTGTGTGAAAACATTTATTCTAGAAGGCTGTATCTGTCAGATGAAAACACGATCTTCATAGCCAACCAAGAATGCAATTTTGTGCTAATAGAAAACTGACTGAGCCAAAGTACAGCAGCTGCGTCTAAGGCATAGTTCATTACTAAAGGAGTAATTTAAATCTAGACCAGAACAGTCAGATACCTCTCTAATCATGCAGTGTCTATCAGCCAAATATTGTAATATTGTGTTCAACCATACAGATCAAATTGGGTGCAACAAGCGTTGAATATGTTTTATCTGGGAAATCATTGTTTTGTTCTTTCTCTCTTTTCATTTACTTTTTAGGAAATGACTTTTGATTCCTTACGCTTAAATGTTATGCAAGCATATAAGATACATCTGTTTCTTAAACACAATCCAGAAACCCTATTAAGATAGGAAGGAACTTGAATCCTAAATTGAATCCCTTAACTATACAGTCTACGTTCCCAGAAATATGAATTCCACTTTTGGGGGCAATTCATTGCACTATGTTTGACTCTGCTGTCAAGTAATATAACTAGTGTTGGGCGAACCCAACAAAGTTTGGGTTCGGCGAGTTCGGCCGAACTTGCCGTGAATTTCGGGTGAGTTCACCAGACCTGAACCCGAACCCTCTGTGATGTCAAAGCTCCGCCCCCGGAATCCCATCGTGGGATTTCCCAGCTCCTTTTGCTGAAAGGAGCTCCCTTTGCTTGCTTGGAAGAGAGTGCAGAAGCGTCACCAGTTTCATGGTGTAATTGTTAGCACTGTGGACTTTGAATCTAGCGATCCAAATTCAAATCTTGGTGGAACCTCCTTTTTATTTTTTTATTTTTTATATTATTATTATTATTATTATTATTATTATTATTATTATTATTACTATTATTACTATTATTACTATTATTACTATTATTACTATTATTACTATTATTACTATTATTACTATTATTACTATTACCATCACCATTACCATTACCATTACCATTACCATTATCATTATATTTTCATTATCATTATCATTACCATTATCATTACCATTATCATTATTATTTGTTGTTGTTGTTGTTGTTGTGGTGGTGGTGGTTAGCTCTGGCCCAGCTCCTGCCCCAAGGAATGTGCAGGTGGATGTGGGGGAAACATCCACATGCCGCAGGCCTGTTTTGCTCCCGATGGAATCTGTCGACGAAGCCTCCTCTGACCAAGGAAGCATGAGTGACAGGGAAGAGGGGAGTTTGGCAGATAGCCCAGGAGGAGATCTATCATCTGTATCATCCTTGGATTCTGAACAAGGATTAATGACACATCCACGCATAAGAGACAACAACTGAAGGATTATTACAAGAGAAAATGAGGCCATCTGTGGTTGGGTGGGGCTGCTGTAATTAGTGCTACAGATAAAAGTGCAACCTGTTGTTTTAGCCTCATGGCAGTTTATAGAAACATAGAAACATAGAAGTCTGACAGCAGAAAAAGACCTCCTGGTCCATCTAGTCTGCCCTTATACTATTTTCTGTATTTTATCTTAGGATGGATATATGTTTATCCCAGGCATGTTTAAATTCAGTTACTGTAGATTTATCTACCACATCTGCTGGAAGTTTGTTCCAAGGATCTACTACTCTTTCAGTAAAATAATATTTTCTCATGTTGCTTTTGATCTTTCCCCCAACTAACTTCAGATTGTGTCCCCTTGTTCTTGTATTCACTTTCCTATTAAAAACACTTCCCTCCTGGACCTTATTTAACCCTTTAATATATTTAAATGTTTCGATCATGTCCCCCCTTTTCCTTCTGTCCTCCAGACTATACAGATTGAGTTCATTAAGTCTTTCCTGATACGTTTTATGCTTAAGACCTTCCACCATTCTTGTAGCCCGTCTTTGGACTCGTTCAATTTTGTCAATATCTTTTTGTAGATGAGGTCTCCAGAACTGAACACAGTATTCCAAATGTGGTCTCACCAGCATTCTATATAGCGGGATCATAATCTCCCTCTTCCTGCTTGATATACCTCTAGCTATGCAGCCAAGCATCCTACTTGCCTTTCCTACCGCCTGACCACACTGCTCACCCATTTTGAGACTGTCAGAAATCACTACCCCTAAATCTTTCTCTTCTGAAGTTTTTGCTAACACAGAACTGCCAATGCAATACTCAGATTGAGGATTCCTTTTCCCCAAGTGCATTATTTTACATTTGGAAACATTAAACTGCAGTTTCCATTGCTTTGACCATTTATCTAGTAAAGCTAAATCATTTACCATATCACAGATGCCTCCAGGAATATCAACCCTATTGCACACTTTAGAGTCATCGGAAAATAGGCAAACCTTCCCTACCAAACCTTCCCCTATGTCACTCACAAACATATTAAAAAGAATAGGACCCAGAACAGACCCTTGTGGCACACCGCTTGTAACCTGACTCTGCTCAGAATACTCGCCGTTAACAATAACTCTCTGATGTCTACGCTTCAGCCAGCTGCAAATCCATTGAACTATCCAGGGATTAAGTCCAATCTTCACTAATTTATCTATCAGCTCTTTATGTGGAACCGTATCAAAGGCTTTGCTGAAGTCTAGGTAGGCAATATCCACGGCACCACCTTCATCCAACACCTTTGTGACATAGTCAAAGAAATCAATGAGATTAGTCTGACATGATTTGCCTTCAGTAAAGCCATGCTGATTTGGGTCCAATAAGTTATTGTTTTTTAGGTGCTGATTTATCCTCTTTTTGAATAGAGTCTCCATCATTTTAACTACCACTGATGTCAAGCTAACTGGCCTGTAGTTACCAGCTTCTTCTCTACTGCCCTTCTTGTGGATAGGCACAACACTGGCCATTCTCCAATCCTCAGGAACGTCTCCTGTTAACAAGGATTGGTTAAACAAATCAGTCAGGGGGGGTAGCAATGACAGATCTGAGTTCTTTAAGAACTCTGGGGTGGATGCCATCTGGACCCATTGCCTTATTTATCTTTAATCGTTCAAGTTCTTCTAAGACATCAGCTTCTAAGATCACTGGAGCTGAATCCGTACAGCTGGAAGCAATGCTATATCCCTCTATAGTATTATTTTGTAAGGTGTCTTTTGAGAAAACTGAACAGAAGTAGCTATTGAAATGGTCAGCGATCTCCTTATTCCCATTAATTCATGTATTATTCCCGGTACTAAGCTTCGTGATGCCGCAGTTTTTCTGATTCATTGTTTCATCAAGATTGTGGGTTTTGTGCTGTTCAAGATTGTGTGTGGACTCTCTGGACTTTAGAATTGGACTCAATTTCCCAGTTATTGGGTGAGCAATTGGATTGCATTTAACCTGTGCCTTGTGTGTACCAGAAAATCCCTTTGACATTTAAAAAGGGAGCTGTTTTTGTTTTTCTGTTTATAAAACTTTTGGGTTTTCCTTTTATCGTGTGGTGTGTGTCTTCCTGGACTAATTACCCTGCAAGATTTTGCCAATTTTTTGCTTCTGTGCATGCATGGAAGCAAAAATATTGGTGAAAATCACCAAAATCTCGCTCACGCGCCAAATCTCATGCTGATGGGCATACTTCCAATGGCCTTGGAGGGTGCACCAGTAGTGCTAAAGATGGCAGGTCTTTTCTGGTAGGTTCCTTCCAGTTTGGACCAGATCACCCGAACCATTAGCGACCTGCTCATGATGCAAGGATGGTGTCACAGATCCAGTTCGAGCAGTCCTGGTCCATAGTCGCCACCATCTTTTAAAAATAACTTTTGGCTAATGGTTTCTGTCTTCTGATGGCTTTTCCTCTTCTTCTACTTGCAAAAAGCCATCCTGCCTGCCTGTGGGTTAATCCTGAGCTTTATTTCTTCACCCAAACTCAGCTGACCAGCTCCTCAGCTGTGTTTTGGGCTCTAGAGGGCTAGAGTGCATGCACAAAAACAAAAATGCACAATGGGACGTGCACAACATCAAAATGCAAAACGTTAAGTGGAACCCATGAACAGTAAGAGTATTTCTCACCATGCTGAATGATGACTCAAATCAAAATTCATGGAACAAGAGAAATGATAATAAAATTAAACAGTAATGTACTTGAAATGTAAATTTTCTCATATATTTACAGTGTTCCCTCGATTTTCGCGGGTTCAAACTTTGTGAAAAGTCTATACCACAGTTTTTCAAATATATTAATTAAAAAATACTTCGCGGGTTTTTTCCCTATACCATCGTCAAACCTTTGTCTGCCTTTAATAAATATTTTTTTAAATAAACTTTAATAAATAAACATGGTGAGTAATAATCTAAATGGTTGCTAAGGAAATGGGAAATTGTAATTTAGGGGCTTAAAGTGTTAAGGGATGGCTTGTGATACTGTTCCTAGCCAAAAATAGTGTATTTACTTCTGCATCTCTACTTCGCAGAATTTCAACTTTTGCAGGCGGTCTTGGAACGCATCCCCCGCGAAAATCGAGGGAACACTGTACTAGTTAAACATTATTTTGTTTAGATATCCTAATGCACATCTTTATGTAGGAATCCTAACACAAAAGTGTACATTTCTGTAAGAAGGCAGAAAAATATCTTATAGGAAATTGGGTTCAACTCCTTCTGAAGTTTGTAATACACAACAGCTTGAATCATTTGGCAATTTATTTTTTCCACCAGATGTTG
The DNA here is from genome assembly GCF_031021105.1 of Erythrolamprus reginae. NCBI lineage: Eukaryota > Metazoa > Chordata > Lepidosauria > Squamata > Dipsadidae > Erythrolamprus > Erythrolamprus reginae. Next base: position 128,068,587 of record NC_091953.1, on the reverse strand, counting down.
TAATATTTATGCCTGATTTATGTAACAGCTGGTCCTGAAGTAACACCTGTTTCCATCTGCCAAATTGTTTTCATTCTCAAACCAATCTGTGATTTTTTTTCATGTAAATGTCTGGCATAGGTATGTTGCACATATTTATTCAAATAAGAGTCTCTATAGCTAATGGATTAGTACTTACACTATGATTTCATAATTACACTATCTAATACAAGCTTAATACCTTCACAAAAACATCAGGGGATAGCAACCCAAAAATGCAAGGGAAGTTTTGAAATGCTATCACAATGCCGTAGTAGCCAGTTCAATCCTTTTATTCATAATATTGCTTTATCAACACTGAAAGCTCTATGTAACCTTCGTTATCTACTTCCAAGAGTTAATGAGTTAGTTAGTTAGTTAGTTAGTTAGTTTGTTTGTTTGTTTATTTATTTGTTTGTCAAAACTGTATAGGATAGTAGTAGTTGATATAAACAACATAAGTAAAAAGTAATGAAAAAAGAGGACAGTAGGTCAGGGACGATAGGCATGGTGGTGTGTTTATGCATGCCCCTTACAGTCCTCTTAGAAATAGGTGAGACTGACAGGTTAAAGTTTTCCGGGTTTGGGGAAGAAACCATATAGTCAAGTAATGCATTCCAAGCATTGTTCACTCTATTGCTGAAGTCATATTTTCTGCAATCAAGTTTTGAGCAGTTTAAATTTAGTTTGAATCTATTACATGCTATCTATCTATCTATCTATCTATCTATCTATCTATCTATCTATCCATCCATCCTTCCTTCCTTCCTTCCTTCCTTCCTCCCTCCCTCCTCCTCCTCCCTTCCATCCATCCATCCCTACCTACCTACCTACCTAGCTCTATCTATCTATCTATCTATCTATCTATCTATCTATCTATCTATCTATCTATCTATCTATCTTTCCTTCCTTCCTTCCTTCCTCCCTCCCTCCATCCATCCATCCATCCATCCATCCCTACCTACCTACCTACCTACCTAGCTCTATCTATCTATCTATCTATCTATCTATCCATCCATCCTTCCTTCCTTCCTTCCTTCCTTCCTTCCTTCCTCCCTCCCTCCCTCCATCCATCCATCCATCCATCCTTCTTTCTTTCTTTCTTTCTTTCTTTCTATTTTTATTTGTTGGTTCATTTGTTTTGTCAAGTACGTACTGGTATAAAATATACAAAGATATAATGATATTTAGGTATATGATACTAGTAAAAGAGAAACATTAGGACAGGGTACGGAAGGCAGTCTGGCAATAAGGCATATCAGGATTTCCTTACCATGGTGTAACCGTGAGCCACCTTCATAAGTTCTGTGCATCCTTGAGCATCCGCAAAAGCCCGGATTCCCAAACAGTTGGATGGATGTAAAAGCTTCATGAGGAAATGACAACAGACTTCAACTACTTGAGGGAGCTGAAGAAGACACGCAGCTGCTAAGAGGTTTTCAATGGTATCTTCCTTAAGTTCCAAGCAACCTGGACAAGAGATTAAGAAACATGATACCAATAAATGTATACATACCGTAGAGCAGTGCTACTCAAATAGTAGGGTCGGCTCATTTTGGGGGGGGGGGGGGCACAGAGCAATGCTGCAGGGGTTGGGGATGTGGCCAGTACAATTTTACAAAGTTTTAGTAAGACCATACTTGGAATACCTCATCTAGCTCTGGCCACAAGATAAAAAAGAACACTTTGGAAAGAATGCAGAAAAGAGCAACAAGGATGATTAGGGGACTGGAGGATAAAACAAATGATGAATGGTTGCAAGAATTGGGTATGTCTACTTTGGTGAAAAGAAGGGGAAAAATGATAGTAGCGTGCCAATATTTGAGGGGCTCATGCAAAGATAACAGGGTCAAACTATTTTCCAACGCACAAAAATGCAAAATGAAGAACAATGGATAGAAACTAATCAAGGAGAGAAACAACCTAGAACTAAGGAGAAATTCCAATGGAGTGGTTTGCCTTCAGAAGATGTTGGAAGCTTTCAAAAAGAGACTGGACAATCATTTGTCTAGAATGGTATAAGGTCTCCTGCTCAAGCAAGGGGTTGAATTAGAAGACCTCTAAAGTCCATTTCAACTCTATTATTCTATATTGCAGTTTCCCTTTTTTTAAACCCCACCTTTCAGTCTCAAACAAATTATGACTTGATTTTGGAATGTCTTTCCTTTTTAGGCTTAGGATAATTAAACAAAAAACAAGTAAAGTCATAATTTGTTTGAGACTGAAAGGTGGGGTTAAATAAAGGTAGGATAACTACTAAACATGTAATATGTTTTTTTATTTATTTATTCATTTGTCCAATACACAAATACATAGGAAGAAAATAAACATGAAGTAATATATATAAGCATAAAAGTGAAAATAGAAGATATATGAAAGGAAGAAAATATATATGATATATGAGATAAAGGAAAGACAATTGGACAGGGGGCGAAAGGCACACTAGTGCACTTATGTACGCCCCTTACTGGCCTCTTAGGAACCTGGAGAGGTCAATCGTGGAGAGTCTAAGGGAGAAATGTTGGGGGTTAGGGGTTGACACTATTGAGTCTGGTAATGAGTTCCACGCTTCGACAACTCGATTGTTAAAGTCATATTTTTTACAGTCAATTTTGGAGCGGTTCGTATTAAGTTTTAAGTAGTAGAGAACTGGCTTGTACAAAATTACTTTGCTATTTCCATCTGCTTCACCTACCAGACTTCAAATCAAGTCTACAGTCCTTTGCTAACTTGGTTTTATCTTGTGGAGCTTCCAAACTCAAATGAGGAGAGAGAGCTCTTGTGACCTACTGAAACTAAGCAAGGTTGGCTTTGCTGCAATTCCAAGAAATCAACCTCAATGGATTAGATTAGAACAAACAGAACTGAAACGTAACCAATATTAAACAAGTCTTGTTGAATTCAGGTGGATTTAAATCATAATCAAGTTAAACGCCTTGATTCACAATACCTAATATATCTAAGTATTATTACTTTGGATCTAGCTCAAAATCAATAAGTAAGAATGAGATGTTAAATCCCAGGGCTTCCAAGTTTGAAGCAGGAATTGATTAAAGGGAGCACGAGAAAAATGCATTAAGTAAGGTGAGAAGATTTATTGGACGTAATATGAAAATAAAGGCTATTGAGTACTTGCAGATGTTAATAAATTTGCTTCAATTTTTGTCTATCTCCGAGTAAACATTTTAATTTAATCTGGCCAGCAAAGCATAAATTAAGTTAATAATCAGAGTAATAAATATTTCAGATGTTTCCCCCTTTATTTAAAACTAATCGGGTAGGATAATTTTAGGATAAATTGGCCACTGGAGGGGAAACAAAATAAAGCTCTGAGATTTAAAACTGTTATGATATTCCAGGCCTTAAAGGCCAAATTCTAATGGAGATTACGCTTGACATTGACGCTGTCATATTAATTTTTATATTTTGGTTTAGAATGACAAGCAATATATATGTTATATTTTATGTTTGATATGTATGTGTTGTATGGTTTTCAAATTGTTGGGATTTTTTAATGTAATTTTATTATTAGATTTGTTCCATTGTTATACTGTTTTTATTGTTGTTGTGAGCCACCCCAAGTCTTCGGAGAGGGGTGGCATACAAATCTAATAAATTGAATTGAATTGAATTGAACCTCAGAGAAGAATGAAGTAGAGGAGATTCCACGTTTCTTCAACACTCCGTGGGTTGCATTGGCTGCCAATCAGTTTCCGGTCACAATTCAAAGTGTTGGTCATGACCTTTAGAGCCCTACATGGCAATGGACCAGATTACCTCCAGAACCGCCTGCTACCGCATGAATCCCAGCGACCGATAGGGTCCCACAGAGTTGGCTTTCTCTGGGTCCCGTCGACTAAGCAATGTCATTTGGCGGACCCCAGGGGAAGAGCCTTCTCTGTGGCGGCCCTGGCCCTCTGGAACCAACTCCCCCCGGAGATTAGAACTGCCCCCACCCTCCATGTCTTTCGTAAACTACTCAAGACTCATTTATACTGCCAGGCATGGGGGAGTTGAGATAGCTCTTCCCCCTAGGCCATTGCAAGTTATGCATGGTATGTTTGTGTGTATGTTTGGTTTTATAATAGGGGTTTTTAGTTGTTTTTTATTATTGGATTGTACATGATGTGTTTATTATTGTTGTTAGCCGTCCCGAGTCTACGGAGAGGGGCGGCATACAAATCCAATGAATTATTATTATTATTATTATTATTATTATTATTATTATTATTATTATTTGAGAAAAAGACAAATATTCTTCACAGAGGTGGAAAAAAGGTAAAGGTAAAATTTGAAATTTGTGGCTTCAGGGTACAAATGGGTGTGGGGCTTTCGTGGAACCGTTGAAAGGACTGTGTTGTACTATCCAAGTGGCCCGAAGACACAGATAATAAACCTCCAAGTGGCTTCAACAATTCTCAGAAAGAATCCTAATGATCAGATCGGGGCGGATTCCTGATTCCGCTCCTACCAGTGCGGATGTGTGACCAGTGGGCACATGTGTCTAGTATGTGCGTGTCACCTTATTAACTGATAAGGCGGAGGGATGGATTTAAAGGAGACTCAGGCAGTAGTAAATCAAAACAAACATTCTTTATTTTAAAACAGAAAATAAACTGTGCCGTGAGAGACACGCTATCAAGCAGCTTAAAAACATGGCGTAGAGAGGAGGAATGTGCTTATACGTAAGCAGACGGAAATGATATGTAGGATATGATGTAAAAATGGGAGTGACAAGAGGGAAGGCACACATTAACTCTTTAAGTACTGAATGTCTCTGTGGCTGGCAATTTCCAGCGTGACAGTGCTGAAATGAATCAGAGCTACATTTGGTTTCTGCGCATGCTCAGGAGACAAATCTTGCAAGAAGATGCATGGGCAAGCAAGATTTTGGTGATTTTTTGGCTTACGTGAAATCACCAAAATTGCAAGCGCCCGCGCATCTTCTCATAACATTTTGCTTTCTGCACATGCTCAGAATCCAAATCTTGCTCTGACACATGTGTGCGCCCACGTGTCACCTGGAGTTTCGTGCACAGCTCCATTTTTGCTACCGGAACACACACACACCCCGTCCAGGTAAGAACCCAATACTGGATCAGATGATTGGAAGGAATATAAATCCTTCCACATTCAACCATTTAGTAAGAATTAAAGAAGCTTCTTGTATGAAAAGGAAAAGCATCTTTAAGGGAAAACAAAGTCCAGTTTCCTTTTGAAAAAGCATACCGAACACCGCAAAATTCAGTACGGACCCGAATTGTGCGAGTTCAGTTCGCCCATCACATGGTGCTGCAGTAGTTAGAATAGAGTGCTGCAGCTAATTCTACTGATTGTTGGCTGCCTCCAATTTGGAAGTTCAAATCTCACTAGGAACTAGCCTTCCATCCTTCCAAAGTTGATAAAATGAGGACACATATTGTTGGGGGATATATGCTGACTCTGTAAACCACTTAGAGAGGGCTGGAAAGCACTGGAAAGCAATATACAGTGGTACCTCATGATACGAACCCCTCGTCTTACAAACAACCCGAGATACGAACCCGGGGGTTCAGAAATTTTTTGCCTCTTCTTACAAACTTTTTCCTTCTTACGAACCCGACGACGACGACGAGAAGCCCCGCCGCCTGGCTGTCGCTTTTTGAAACAGCCAGGGGGCTTCTCAGCGTCCCCCTGAACCCGAATGCCAAACCCGAACTTCTGGGTTTTGCGTTCAGGGGTTCCCTGGCTGTTTCAAAAGGTGACAGCCAGGCGGTGGGGCTTCTCGTCAGCCACCCGAATGCCGAACCTGGAAGTTCGGCAAAAGTTCGGGTTCAGGAGGCCGCTGAGAAGCCCCGCCGCCCGGCTGTCACCTTTTGAAACAGCTGGGGGGGCTTCTCAGTGTCCTCCTGAACTCGAACGCCAAACCTGAACTTCCGGGTTTGGCATTCGGGAGGCCGCCGAGAAGCCCCCTGGCTGTTTCAAAAGGTGACAGCCGGGCGGCAGCGTTTTTTTGCCGGGGGGGGTTTCCTTGCACGGATGAATTGATCTTACATTCTTTCCTATGGGAAACAATGTTTCGTCTTACAAATTTTTCATCTTACGAACCTCCCCCGGGAACCAATTAGGTTCGTAAGACGAGGTATTACTGTATAAGTCTTAGTGCTAGTGCTATTGCCTTGGTCTTCTCTCCTTCAGAGCTGGGTAAAATGGGGACCCAAATTCTTGAGGGCAATATGCTGATTCTGTAAACTACTTAGAGAAGACTGGAAAGCACTATGAAGCAGTGTATAACTCTAAGTGCTATTGCTACTCTCAAATAACTTGAAGAAACCTTGTCTTCCCATCAGCTCCTCTTCCTAGTTTTCTAGTAGGGATTCTTGAAGTAGATGAAGACTTAAACTCATAGCTTAGCAATTACGTACCAACATGCGAAAACTATCCATTTCCTTCCTAACAAGGTTAAAACATTCTTCTCTTTCTATCACATTACTCATTTGATGTTGTATAACAGTGTACCTCGGGTTTACAGAGGATAATAGCTTTACACAATGCTTTGATTACTACACCGTGCTTTGGAATAATTTGATTCAGAACTGAAAATTGCCAAAGATGCACAATACAGCAACAGTAAGAATGATTGTTTTGCTTTAATGACTTACATAGAAGGATGGAAGATAAGGTGAAGGTAAAGGTTCCTTCACACATGTGTGCAAATCATTTCCGACTCTAGGGATGGTGCTCATCTCTGTTACAAAGCCGAAGAGATAGCGCTATCCGAAGACATCTCTGTGATCATGTGACCAGCATGACTAAAGTTCGAACACACACAGATTGTTGTTACCTTCCCACCAAAATGGTCCCAATTTTTCTACTTGCATTTTTTACCTACTTTCAAACTGCTAGGTTGGCAGAAACTGGGACTAGTTAATGGAGCTCACACTATTATGTGGCATTAGTGATTTGAACCTCTGAATTGGCGAACTTCTGATCAACAAGCTCAGTGTCTCAGCCAGCCACTGAGTGTTGCCTTGGATGGAAGATACTTGAGTTTGAATGTTTGAATAAATATGGCTAAATCCAAAGAAAAGAGGGGTTTTTTTCTTTTTAAAGAATAGAATAGAATAGAATTCTTTATCGGCCAAGTGTGATTGAACACACAAGGAATTTGTCTTGGTGCATATGCGCTCAGTGTACATAAAAGTAAATAGAGATTTGTCAAGAATTTATTTATTTATTTTTATTTATTTATTTTGTCCAATACACAATGAGAGTTTTAGTGTGTGTGTGTGTGTGTGTGTGTGTGTGTGTATACACACGCACATGCACACGCACACACATAGTAAAATACATGATGAAGGATATAGAGGAGATACTCATAGTAAAATATATCTATGAAAGAATAGAAAAGAAGATATAGGAATAAAACATGTCAATGAAAGAATAGAAGAAGAGATATAGGAATAGAAGAAAGGAATAGGAGATATAGGAGAGCAATAGGACAGGGGACGGAAGGCACTCTAGTGCACTTGTACTCGCCCCTTACTGACCTCTTAGGAATCTGGATAGGTCAACCATAGATAATCTAAGGGTAAAGTGTTGTGGGTTTGGGGATGACACTATGGAGTCCGGTAATGAGTTCCACGCTTCGACAACAAGGTTACTGAAGTCATATATTTTACAGTCAAGTTTGGAGCGGTTAATATTAAGTTTAAATATGTTGTGGGCTCTTGTGTTGTTGTGGTTGAAGCTGAAGTAGTCACCGACAGGCAGGACGTTGCAGCATATGATCTTGTGGGCAATACTTAGATCTTGTTTAAGGCGTCTTAGTTCTAAACTTTCTAGGCCCAGGATTGAAAGTCTAGTCTCATAGGGTACAATCATGTGGTACAATACTTAATGATTGTCATAGGGGTCAAATAAGCAATGAAGAAACACTCAATATTAATAAAAATCTTAGGATACAAGCAACAAGTTACAGTCATACAGTCCTAAGTGGGAGGAAATGGGTGATAGGAATGATGGGGAAAAACTAGTAGAAATAGAAGTGCAGACTTAGTAAAAAGTTTGACAGTGTTGAGGCAGAACTAAAATCATGGACAAACCAAAAATACATATTGCCTTTTGCAATATTTTTTTAGGTCATTAACCACAGAAATCAAATCATTTTATTTCTGTTCTTAATAATATCCTGCTTTTGGCATGATGTTGAAGAAAACAATAGACTAAAATCAGAAGCACACTTTATGAATGATTCTGTTCCTTTCAAGAACCAAAAAAAAAAGAAAAAGAAAGCAAAATTGCATTATTATTAATATTATTATTATTTTTGCATCCCTATAGAAATGGAAATTCTGTGAAACTTACTAATTTCAACAACTAAACATTCTTTGCTGAAAAGGACTCTTGTTTCTCTGTCTAGTGTTCACTTTAGGGCTCTTTTGGATCCACAGTAAGATTTTAAAATTCTTGTAATTTCAGTTATTCTATTTTTTAATGCCAGCTCAGTTCCTGCAATTGCTAGGTATTGTTAGTGTTGAATTGTTTTCCTAAAGTTGAGTGACAGTGTTTGTTTTTTTTATAGTACCACCAAGATGGTGTAACTTACCTTGGATGGTATAAAAGAATTTCAATAAAAATAAGCTCATCGATGCTCTGATCAGAGGGGGGCTCTTTGTGTAATTTGTTAAGCATTTGTGAGGCATGGATCAAGTTATATATTTACAGAACATCTTTGAGAATTCTACAAGATGCCTATGGGCTCCCTTGGATGTAACCTTAAACTTTTCACCCCAGGTGTTAAAAGGAACAAAGTGAAACGCAATGAAATGTGAAGCCTGCAAGACCTTTTATCATAATTCTGGTGGATTACTCTGTTTATCAGGAGATTTAAGAGCACAGAAAACATGTATGTCATATTTCGATCTAAACTTGCAAACAAGATGCCGTCCTTTTTGAACCTCTCCCTCCTTCCTTCGCTCCCTCCCCCCCTCTCTGTGTGTGTTTGTGTGTGAAGAGAGAATAGAATTGAATGGAATAGAATGGAATGGAATAGAATAGAATAGAATAGAATAGAATAGAATAGAATAGAATTCTTTATTGGCCAAGTGTGATTGGACACACAAGGAATTTGTCTTCGTGAATATGCTCTCAGTGTACATAAACGTAAATATAGATTTGTCAAGAATCATGTGGTACAACACCTAATGATTGTCGTAGGGGTCAAATAAGCAATGAAGAAACACTAAATATTAATAAAAATCATATGCTCTCAGGGTACATAAAAGAAAAAGATACATTTGTCAAGAATCCTGAGAGAGAAATGAGACAGAGAGAAATAAGGAGAGAGAGAAAAAATAAGGAAAGAGAGAAAGAGAAATAGGGAGAGAGACAAAAAGAAAAGGGAAAGGAAGGGGAATAGAAAAAAGAGAGAGAGAGAGAAAGAAATTTTTAAAAAGTGTGTGTATGTGTGTGAGAGAGAAATATGGAGAGAGAGAAAATATAAGGAGAAAGAGAAAATATAAGGAAAGAGAAAATATAAGCAGAGAGAGAAAGAGAAATAGGGAGAGACAGAGAGAAAAGGGAAAGGAATGGGAATAGAAAAAGAGAAAGAAATTTTTAAAAAGTGTGTGTACGTGTGTGAGAGAGAGAGGTAGCAAGGGAAGACAGAGAAAGAAAAAGAGAGGGAGATAAAAGAGAGAAAGAAAATGTGGAGGGAGGGAGGAGAGAGAGAATTGTGTATTGATCAAAATGCCCAAAAAACATTTTCCCCCTGCTACCTCTTTTTTATTATTTCTTACAGAAACAAAATGAATTATGAAGTATAAGCTCTTCAGATGCTGTTTTCAAAATATCACTTCTGGAATAGTGAGGCAAGAAGGGGGGGGGGGAGTGATCATGGTTTTAAAAAATCCCAACTGTTTACACCTATTGCAATTTTGCCTCTTATTTTTTGTCTTTTCAAGGAAGCGTGCATCTACATTTTGCTATGCATCATATGGATTGTTGCAGTCAATTCTCAACTAGCATGGAATATAGAAACATAGAAACATAGAAGACTGAAGGCAGAAAAAGACCTCATGGTCCATCTAGTCTGCCCTTATACTATTTCCTGTATTTTATCTTACAATGGATATATGTTCATCCCAGGCATGTTTAAATTCAGTTACTGTGGATTTACCAACCACGTCTGCTGGAAGTTTATTCCAAGGATCTACTACTCTTTCAGTGAAATAATATTTTCTCACGTTGCTTTTGATCTTTCCCCCAACTAACTTCAGATTGTGTCCCCTTGTTCTTGTGTTCACTTTCCTATTAAAAACACTTCCCTCCTGAACCTTATTTAACCCTTTAACATATTTAAATGTTTCGATCATGTCCCCCCTTTTCCTTCTGTCCTCCAGACTATACAGATTGAGTTCATGAAGTCTTTCCTGATACGTTTTATGCTTAAGACCTTCCACCATTCTTGTAGCCCGTCTTTGGACCAGTTCAATTTTGTCAATATCTTTTTGTAGGTGAGGTCTCCAGAACTGAACACAGTATTCCAAATGTGGTCTCATCAGCGCTCTATATAAGGGGATCACAATCTCCCTCTTCCTGTTTGTTATCCCTCTAGCTATGCAGCCAACCATCCTACTATAAGCTCTTCAGATGCAGTTTTCAAAATATCACTTCTGGAATAGTGAGGCAAGAAGGGGGGGCGGGGAGTGATCATGGTTTTTTTTAAAATCCCAATAATTAATAATAATTTAGTAGACTTGTGTGCCGCCCCTCTCCTGAGTGTCGGAGCAGCTCACAACAAAAATGAAAACAATATTGGTACAAATCTAATAATTAAAACTATGACGAAAACCCATTATCTTAAAAAACAATTGATATTACACAATCAAACAAGCGATATTAACAATCATATCCACTCATAACTTTTTATCACCACACATAACTTTTAATGGAAAGAAGGGGGGGCATGTGTTGCCCCATGCCTGGCGACATAGACAGGTCTTAAGACTCTTGCGGAAGCAAGAAGTATCCCTGTAGTAGTGCTTGGAATCTGGTCGGGCACAATGCCAAATCTGGTCCACAGGGTGCTTAGATCTGGTCCATGATGGCAAAATCAAATGGAGATTTCTCTCTTCTCAAATAATGTGAAAACCAACAAAAAGCCTACTACAACAACCTTAATGAATTAGTGTGGGTGTAGATGAATTGGTGTGTGTATGTGTGTGTGTGTAATATGTAAAAAAGTAGGCAGAAAATATAAATTTCTGCATACATGTTTGAAGGACTTCAGCTCTGTTAATCCACAAATGCAATCTTGTTTCAACATTCAGATAATATACAGTCAAACGGGGAACGTTTTACTTCCTAGTACAGATAGAATTCCCTTTTCTAAGCCAACAGAGAAAAAACCCATCTGGGTCTAATGATATGAAAGGTTATAATATTAATACTCTGGCCAAAACATGCGTAAATTGCAGCAATGTGTTACTTGTGTATTTGCATAATGCATACTATTTGAATTAAACCAGTCCTAATGAAACATTTCATTTCAGTAATTTCATTTTTGCTGTAACGAAACCATGTATTGAGTTCATATAACTACATTACGTCTAACATTCCCATTCAAGTTTTCATGTTTCTTAATATTCAATTAAGAGATTTAACAAAAGGAAAATAGAGAGAGGGGGAAGGGGAGGGAGGGGGAGAGAGGGAGGGAGGAAGAGAGGGAGGCAGAGGGAAAGGGGAAGGGGGTTAGTAAGAGAGTGAGAGAAAAAGAGACAGACAGACAGAGACAGAGAGATAGAAGCAGAGAGAGACAGAGTCAGAGAGATTATCTTGCTTCTATAAAGTTTATGGATCTAATTAACCATGCTAGTCAAGTGCTAGTTGGTGGAAAATTTTGATTGATTGATTGATTGATCAAGTTCTTACTTTCTAGTCTGGGGCTGAATGATTGGCAGTGTTGATTTCTCCTCTTTCATCCCCCCCCCCCCCCGAATACAACATGTTGTAGTTTAAGATATTCCTTGCCAACTGGCTAAAGACATTCTTCTGAGAATACTGTGTTGCCAAAGAAACATTATAGCTAGTGATATGAGCGAACCCAACAGTGTTCGGGTTTGGCAAGTTCGGATGAACTTTACACAAAATTTGGCCGAATCCAAAGCGAACCCGAACTCGAACTCAAACCAGAACGGGGAATGTTTATTTTTGCGTGAAAGGACCGCCCTTTGCTTGCAGTGCTGCTGCGGTGTCCTTTTTCGTAAAAATAACAATGTTTATTTTTACGTGAAGACCTCCCTTTGAAGGAGCTGGGGAATCCCTCCCATGAAGAGATTCCAGGGGCGGAGCTTTGACGTCACCGGCAGGTTGCTAAGTATGCCAAGGTGATCACTTCCTGGGTTCCATGGAATCCAGGAAGTGATCACCTTGGCGTCCTTAGCAACCTGCCGGTGGCGTCAAAGCTCCGAACGCCAAACACGACCCCGAACTTTGCCCAAAGTTTGAAAAAAAAATTGGGTTCGTGTTTGGCATACCGAACACTGCAAAATTTGGTACGGACCCGAATTGTGCGAGTTCGGTTCACCCATCACTAATTATAGCTTCTTAAGACATATTTACAATTTTGCAGTTTTATTCTTCCTCTTATACTACCTATCCTGTAAAACTAATTTGCTTTATCCTGTTAAGGGTTTTAAATCAAAACCTCAACATTTCAGTATTGGGCTTGCTATCTTAGAAATAAGAATGGAAGTATATAAAGCTAGGTTTAATCTACATTTTTCCCTTAACAAACTGCCTTTTTCTGGATTGTTTGGCAAGATCAGTGATTAAATAGCTAGATATAAAATGTAACTCTAGCTCTCTACATAGAAATTCACACATACACATTCAAACAGGTTGCATTATCTGCTTTATGAAAAGTGTTATATTTTCCATTAGTTTGCCTTGCCTATTGCATACTATCTATATTGTATCAAGATATTATTGCAATATGAAACCTAGACATTGTGTATGAAGCAAATGTTTATCCAAATATGGTCTATGATTATGCAGTAAATGTACATCCATATACAGTGGTACCCCTATCTAAGAACGCCTCTACTTACGAACTTTTCTAGATAAGAACTGGGTGTTCAAGATTTTTTTGCCTCTTCTCAAGAACCATTTTCCATTTACAAACCTGAGCCTCTGAAACTATAACCAGAAAAGGCAGTGAGAAGCCTCTGTGGGGCCTCTCTAGGAATCTCCTGGGAGGAAACGGGGCTGGGAAAGGCAGGGAGAAGCCTCCGTGGGGCCTCTCTAGGAATTTCCTGGGAAAAAACAGGCCCTCCACCCTCCCTGTGGTTTCCCCAATCACATGCATTATTTGCTTTTACATTGATTCCTATGGGGAAAATTGCTTCTTCTTACAAACTTTTCTACTTAAGAACCTGGTCAAGGAACAAATTAAGTTCGTAAGTAGAGGTACCACTGTACTTCTTTATTGTGGGGAAAATGAGAAAAATGACAATCCACTATGTAAGTCCAAGTATGTTTTAGTTCAACACAGATAAGGGAAAAAAAACACAACTGGCTTTCTGAACTAAATTCCAGGTCAATTTCCAAATCCTCACATATTTGCTCTCCTGTTTGAAAGGGAAGTCTTCCGCATGGAGAGAAAGTACTGGTAGTCTTCAACTTCTTATCAGTTGTTGAGTGAGACTTTGGCTAAGTCAGTTTTGTACCATTTTATTACCTTTCTTGCCACAGTTGCTAATTGAATCACCAAAGTTGACAAACGAGCAACCTGGTTGTTAGGTGAATCTGTCTTCCCCCATTGACTTTGCTTGTCAGAAAAAGGGATCCCATGACATGGCCTGCTACCGGAATGGTAAGATGTTACATTCCAGTAGCAATTTTTGGGGTGTGCATGTGACTGTGTGAGATTTGCACATAGTCAGCTTCACCCTCTCTTCCCAGATTCCATCTTACTCCAATAGCAGGACAAGAGTCAAGATAGTTGGAGATGGGCTGGGTGCAGTGGTTGACCAGGGTGTCTTTTGTTTCTTTCCATGCTCTTAGCACACCACATCACTTGCAGAGACAGCCTTCATGATCATGATCTAGTAGATTTCATCCGCTCAGTCCACTGGAACCTGTTTTCATATGGTTGGGATAGACAATTCTCTATATCACTGAAGCTGAATAACCCAACGGCTACTCTCAACCTAGTTTGGCCACCCTGTCGAAGTTGTTGCCCGGGGCATCGCTGCTGTGCATGCTACAGCTATAAAGAGCCACAGCTGAGAGATGAGTGACAGGTGGGGACCAAAGGTGAACAAGCTGCCCTAAAAGCTGGCCTAAAATGAGCTGCCATCAAAGGACATGACATGCTCCTACACCAGAAGTGCTAACCCTCCCTGAACACACCGTACAACCTAGAATAGAATAGAATAGAATAGAATAGGTTGGAAGGGACCTTGGAGGTCTTCTAGTCCAGCCCCCTGCTTAGGCAGGAAACCCTACACCATTTCAGAGAAATGGTTATCCAATTTCTTCTTAAAAACTTCCAGTGTTGGAGAATTCACAACTTCTGGAGGCAAGTTTTTCCACTTAGTAGTTGTCAGAAAATAAATGGATAACATCATATACATACTGTACATAATGTCAATTTTTGACCAAAAAACTGATGATTGATGAGTTGCCTCCTTGAAGAAGCCATTAGTTCTCTAGACTAGTCTGACAGAAGAAGTCAGAAAATGAAGAGCGAGAAAAAGGATTGTCCATTATTTGGCATGGCTGTCTTTCGTTTCCTTTAATGGAGTTTTGTCTTCCCACAGGCAATCTGAACATTAACAACTGCGTGGCACATTTCCTGAACTTCAAATTAAAACATAAATATTGCATGTTCACCTGGCTGAATAGTTTTTGTTAAAGCTAAAACAAAACAATTGGAGGTAAACACTAAGTTAAATGGAGCTTACATGCCCATGTAATTTATGCATTGGATTGCGGCCACAAGCTGAAATATTAATTTAAAACGTTTTATTTAACGTTCCTTTAGTTTTGAAGCATCTGTAGTATTTAGAATAGAATAAAATATATATTTTTATTGGCCAAGTGTGATTGAACACAAATCATATTAATCAATATGTTAGTTCTTTTTTGGGGAAGGAAGGGAAAATATGAAAGACAAATATAGAATATTTGTTTTGATCACATACTCTCTTGAAAAGATTAGTATAAACTTTTGGTTTATTGGAAATTTGAGAGCGGCACAAAAGCCCATACAGTTTCCTACCATTCCCCCTTTAATCCCGGTCATCTGGGCTGCCAGAGGAGCCTTTGGGTGGCACTTAAGGAGGGTTTGGCAGTCCAGAGTGAACAAAGCATTTTCCTTTCTCTGGGCGCTTGGAGAGGGAAGAAACGCTCCCTTTGCTCTGGGCAGTCGAGGAGTCACCACAGTGAAGGAAAGGTGCCGGCTACAAAGCGAGCGGGTGAGAGGAGAGGGGAGCCCTTCAGCATGGGAAGGAAGAGGAAGCAGGTAGCAGCAGCAGCAGCCAGTGTATGTGATGCAGTATATGGGAGGCAGGTTCACGCTGGGTGTATTGGAGGCATGTGCTTCCACTCGCGGCCTCAGAATCCCTCTTTTTTTTTAAGCCTTAAAGTTTTGGGGTTTTTTGATTCACCTAATCTCACCTTCTTCCTCCGACAGCAATTGTCCTTCTCCTCTACTTCCTCCTCCTCCTGCCACCCAAATTCCGAGCTTTTATTTCTTTCCTAGTGGGTTTGAACGCATTATTTGCTTTTATATTGATTCCTATGGGAAAAATTGCTTCTACTTAAGAACATTTCTACTTAAGAACCTGATCAGGGAACAAATTAAGTTCTTAAGTAGAGGTACCACTGTATAGTCTTGCGGCTTCAGCACCACAAGGATAACACAAGAAACCAATTTTAGTACAGTACTTTTAAGCCCAATAGAATTTTAAAAACCACGGAAGAGGCAGGAAATGTTCTTTATTGATCAACAGGATAAACTAATACAGAGTAGGGTAAAAAAAATAGTCAAGATGACTAGAATATTGCAGACAACGATCTGCCTGTATTTTTATATGTCATCATCTTGTCTTTTGGATTGCACCCCGAGGACATGCTGCATTAATGCATTCCCATTTACAATCTGTTCCTTAACCACCGAGCTATATTACTCATAACGATGAACTTCAATTGTGTTTTTTTTTCATTTTAAATTCTTGCTAAAAGCACAAATTTAAGATAAACTAAATACAGAACTGTCTATTTTTACAGATGAGGTGGTGGAGGAAATAATGAATACAGTGGAGTGGTGGAAGAGAAGAGAATGGAATGGAATAGAATGGAATTCTTTATTTGTGGAAGTGTGAGTGGACACATAAGGAATTTGTCTCTGATTTGTCTCATTCAGAGTAGACTATAGAGTACAGTAGAAGAGATCAGAAGAGAACAGAAAAGAATTTTTATTGGTCAAATATGATTAGACACATAAGGAATTTGTCTCTGATGAATAAACTTACTCAAGGTAGAGTAGAAGGTGTTGTGGTTAGCTCTGGCCCAGCTCCTGCCCCAAGGACTGTGGATGTGGGGGAGACATCCACATGCTGCAGGCCTGTTTTGCCTCCGGTGGAATCTGCTGATGAAGGCTCCTCTGACCAAGAAGACATGAGTGACAGGGAGGAGGAGAGTGTGGCAGACAGCTCAGAAGGAGATCAATTATCTAGCTCCTCCTTGGATTCAGAACAAGAGTTAATGATACAGCCACGCATGCGGAGAGCGATGCATAGGCAACAACAACTGAGAGATTATTATCAAAGCAAATGAGGCCACCTGTGGTTGGGTGGAGCTGTGGTAATTAGTGAGGCTGCTATAAATAGCAGCCTGTGGGTTTGGCCATTGTGGAGGATTATCTGATCCTTGTGTTTCCTGAGTGCTTTACTGACTTTGACTTTTTGTGTGCTGATTTTCCCCTGCTTTAAAACTAAACCAGAGCAAAGTGTGTTTCACTTTGTGAAAGAAGGACTGTGAATTGCCTCACAGCTGCAAGCTAAGTATCACAGAACTGATAAGGGACTTGTACAATTTACCAGTTTGTTTCAAGATGAGTGCTCTTTGCTATACCAAAAGAGGGCTTAATTTAAGTGAATTTTCATTATAAAGAACATTGTTTTGAATTTTCAAATGTGTGTGTGTCTGAAATTTGTACCTGTGAATTTTTGGGAGGAGTCTACCAGAGAGCCCGACAGAACAAGAAGGTAGAGTAGAGCAAAACAAACCAGGAGAGAAGAGAAGGGAAGGGAACAGAATGGAACAAAATTGAACAGAACAGAATTCTTTATTGGCCAAGTGTGATTGGACACACAAGGAATTTGTCTCCAGTGCATAAACTCACAGCATACATACAAACAACAAGTAATAAGTAATATATCATAAATCACAGTTACAATCATTAATTATAAGTTATAAACTGGTACATATTTTCTTGTTTTCCTAAAACCAATGGAATGAAACACTACCTTTTCCCTTTTAATATTGATAAAGGAAGCTCCAGTTTGAAGGCAACAGTATTCAAAAACTATGGATGCCAGATAAACAACTTTGGGGAAAAAATCCATCTGTAGAAGAGCAGCGATGAGATTTTGTCTAAATTTCACAACTTTAGCATTATATTTTTGCCATTTCCTACCATCTGTTAACCCAGATTATATAAATTACTGAAGGATTAATATACTATTGTTGTTAAAGAATGATGAGCACAAGAACCAGGGTTTATTCCAGAAAGTAGAATTCAACAGACAAGGCTTACCTGTATATGCGAACTGAACGAGATCCCAAAGTGCCCCAGGATCAATGCCTTCCATTTTGATTTCTTCTTGCTTGGCTTCACAAACATCATTCGTAAACATGGCAGCAAAGTAATCCGAAACTGAGCTGAGTACAAGCCTGGCGCAGTAAGAGGAGAGAGAAGGGTATAAGGAGAAAGAGAAGGAGCGTATCTATCTGTTAATGTACTGTACTGTATTTCAGGGCAGTCTATTTCTGAGAATAATCAACCCAAGGGTTGCAAACTTTCAAGAGTCAGGAAAACTTTTCTCTGGTCTGAGAAAATGGAAACCTTATAAACATTTATTCAGAAACAGGTTCTACTGACTCACATTCTCTTCCAAGTAAAAGTACAAAGAAGTCCTACTCTGCTGGCATTTAAACAAAACTCAAGAATAGTGTTGGGTGAACTGAACCTACAAAGTTCGGGCTCGTACCGAACTTTGCGCGGTTCGGTATACTGAACCCGAACCTGAATTTTTGCAAAAGTTCGGCAAAAGTTTGGTTTCGGGAGAGCGCCAGGAAGCGCCACCGCCCAGCTGTCACCTTCTGAAACGGCCAGGGAACTGGCGGCTAGTCAGGAGGCAAAAAAAAGAGGTGGGAAATCCCACGAGGAGATTCCAGGGGCGGAGCTCTGATGTCACTGAGACATCCTTCCTGGCCGGCTGAAACAGGGACTCCAGGAAGGACATCTCAGTGACGTCAAAGCTCCGCCCCTGGAATCCCCTCGTGGGATTCCCCACCTCCTTTTGTGCCACCCGACCGGCCAACAGCTCCCCGGCTGTTCTGGGAAGTGCCGCCGCCCAGCTGTCACCTTCAGAAACATCCGGGGCGCTTCTCGGCAGTCTCCCGAACGCCGAACCTGGAAGTTTGGCAAAAGTTCAGGTTCGGGAGAGTGCTGGGAAGCGCCCCAGCTGTTCCCAAAGGTGACAGCTGGGCAGCGGTGCTTCCTGGCGCTTTCCCAAGTGCCGAACCCAGAAGTTCGGCAAAAGTTCAGGTTCGGGTTTGGGTGCAGAACCCAAACTTTTTTAAAAATTTGGGCGCCGAACGCGAACTTCGTTGGATTCGCCCAACACTACTCAAGAAACAAACTCACACAAACATTGTGCACTGAAGCATCAAGTAAGCAGCCAAATGTTTATTTTGATGAAGGTTGCCTTTTGAAAATAAATAAATAAATAAAAAACGAGGTCACATATTTATACACCTTGCAGGGGGGGGGGATCTTATCTTCTGCTTCTTCCACCCTTAAGTATTGTGTCATCACTTGGTTTACTTCTCTCTATTCTTAAAGCCATGCATAATTTAGGCACTTAGCCATATCTAAGTGCCTAAATTTATTTATTTTTGTCAAGTACGTATTGGTAGTGTACATAGATATACCACTGTTTATATACAAAGTATGATACTAATAAAAGGGAAATATTAGGACAAGGAGGTTAGGCACACTGGTGCACTTATGCACGCCCCTTACTGACCTCCTAGAAATCGGGTGAGGTCAACAGTGGATAGTCTAAGGGTAATGTTTTGGGGGTTTGCTGATGAAACTACAGAGTCAGAAAGTGAGTTCCAGTTATTAACTACTCGGCTGCTAAATCCATATTTTCTACAGTCAAGTTTGGAGCGGTTTACTTTGAGTTTGTATCTGTTGTATACACATGTACTGTTGTGGTTAGAGCTGAAGTAATCATTATTATTATTATTATTATTATTATTATTATTATTATTATTATTATTAATTAGATTTGTATGCCGCCCCTCTACATAGATTTGGGGCGGCTTACAGCAATGATAAAAACAATATATAATAACAAATCTAATAGTTAGAATCTAAAATAACAATAATACATTTAAAAAGTCTAAAAAACAAGAAACCCCAATATATATTAAAAACAAAAAGGAAGGATGTTGTTGCAGATGATTTTAAGGGTTATGCTTAGGTTGTGTTTGAGGTGACATAGTTGTATTTATTATTTATTTATTTATTTTATTCAACTTCTATGCTCCCCAATCCCAAAGGATTCAGGATGTCTTAAAACAACATAAGTAAGCTTTCTAGGCCTAGGATTTCAAGACTGGTTATGTAAGTTATTCTGTTGTGAATAGAGGAGTAGGGGTACTTTACTTCTCATAAAATATCTCTGAATGCTTTCTAATGTATTTATGTCTGAAATGTGGTGTGGGTTTTGTACTCATGTGATATGAGTATTCCAAGTTAAATTAAATTAAATTCCTTGGTTGTACGTCTCTATTGGATAAATCTGATGTATATTTTATTTTATGTACGCTGAGAGCATATGCACCAAGACAAATTCCTTGTGTGTCCAATCACACTTGGCCAATAAAATTCTATTCTATTCTATTCTATGTGATGGCCCTCAAGGATTTGATTATATAGGTCAGGAAATCAAGAAAGTTCCTTGAAGTCCATTTCCACTAGACTTCTACTCCATTTCCCCCCCTGGTTTGCCTTGGGAAAAATAAAAAATAAAGACACAGCTGTCATTGGCAAAAATGAAAGGAAGGCTAAGTGCTTTTTCTCTACAAATAGACTCAGCCATTAAGGATGTTCATGGCTAGTGGGGGGGAAAAATCTAAAATCCCCTCTCATTATGATCCATAATGGAATCAGTCCCAGTGGAAAAATGTCTCCAGATTTTTCTTTTGCATTCTGATCACTCCTCTGAAAACAGGTATATACCTGAAGTTTTTGAACTATGTATTTTTATAACTTTATCTCTTTTTTGACAAATGAAGCTGCAATTGTCAGGCATTACTTTTTTTTTCTGGTATAAGATTTTTATTTTTCTCCACCATAAAGTAAAACAATATATAGTTATAAACATAACAACAATGCTTAAAATCAATCATATATAAACTTTCTTTTCTTATTACTCCCTCAATGGAGGCTCTTATCACTCCTCGTGTAAAATTTATAAAAGAATCAATTCATAATATATCACCTATGTCGTAAAATAAAGTTCTATAGGTTTAAAATCTAAACAATAAGTACATTTTGTGTTATATCATCGTATAGTGCTACCACCATTTCTCATCTTTGCCATCTGGCTTGCAAAGTTTAAATCAAATTCTCATGTTTCAATTTTTCCAAAATTAACCAATTAGTAATACATACCTATCTTTTAGTTTTCTATCCAATCATAAAACTTCCCCCAAATTTTATAATAATCTGAGTCTTGCTTAACTTTGTTGTGTTTGGGCCTGGGCCAGCCATTGCTCCCACAGATGGGAGAGACGCAGCACACACTGAATGCGAAAGCCTGGCTGACAGCCAGGAAGATGTGACAGACAGACAGGAAGACGTGGCAGACAGACAGGAGGACAAGGCCACTGGTACGCAGGATTTAGTAGACAGCCCAGGGGATTTGGCATACAGTCCCTCAGACAGTCTTTTGTCTCTGGATTCTTCTGCAGATCAATATATTGATCTGCATAGCAGAAGAGCTATGCAGAGAAGGGTTCGGCTGAAGGAGTATTACAAGTCATCATAGTAGCACCTGGGCTGGGTGTGGTTCTTATACTGAGGGCTGGGTGTGGTTTCCGTAATGAGGGCTAAAGGGATAAAAGGGAACAGAGGCCCAAGGCAAACTGTGGCTGTTTATCTGTATTATTTTGGGGTTCCTGCTCTGAAGTTTCTGTTCCGTGCCGTTGGAGTTTTCAACCCAGCTTTTTCAGACAAGTGGGAGGTGAAAACTCTGGGACTTGCTGTTTGCTTCAAAGATTCAAAAGGACTCCTGAAACGTCTTTGTTCATTCCAGGTTGTCTTTGTTTGTTTCTTCCTGTGTTTTTGTATGCGGCTGAAGTAAGCCTTGCACTATCATTGTTTTTGGACACTAAGAACTGTTTTGAGTAACCCTTTTTTGTTTATTTAATACAAGTTTGCTGATTAGCAGAGCACGTGTGTGTTTGATTTCTTTTCCTTGGACTATTACACATTGCCTGAGCCAGTCAGGCAGAACAAACTTTAAGTTTCAAAGTCAATCTACTCTGCACAATCCATAATTTTTCTCAAAATTTTCCGTTGGTTTTCTATTCAATTTCCAACATTGTGCATATACAATCCTAGCTGCTGTAATTATATGTATAATTAAATATGTCTCTTATTTATGAAAATTATATGGTAAAATACCCAGAAGGTATATCTCGGGTCTAAGATCAATTGTCTTCTTCATGTGTGTATTGTTCTCTCCCAGTTCAGTGAGTGGGGGAAATTCCCATTACCAGTTCTAAAGAACAAGTCCAAACTGGGAACAACCCATCTCCAGACAACCATGACCCGATGACTGAGAATCACTACAGATCATGTCAACAGTATTTTAAACATTATTTTCCCCCTACTAATTAGTATTACTTCACTAGAATAAATTCTACAAGAAATAAACTCATTAACCCTGCTTCTCACGTGGATTGCTGTATAATATGTGGAGCCCAAAGCTTTTGACTTCAAAATTTAATTAGACATCAATATAACTGCTTTTAACTTTTCCAGTACATGTTTAATCAAACCTTCTGCTTTCACATATGCTTCTTGATTAGTTCTCAAAATGAAGGGATTTGTGCCCAAATTGGAACAATACGAAAACCATAATTTCTTCCTAAACTCAAGTTTATCATATCCCCCCCCCCTCCGGCCCTTTAAATGAAGGTGGAAATGTTGGTGCATCTTATACACCGAATACAGCCATTTTTGGCCTCCTAAAGCCCCACCCCTGCATCCCATTTTCCTGAGACATGGGCCCGTTTTACACAAAAATGGAGTGGGCAAAGGACCTGGGAAGCCTACTGAGAGCTTTGTGGGACTGGGGGAAGGAAAGAATGCCCCCATTTTTGTGAAAAATGGGCAAAACACAGCTGTTTTTCAGAAAAAGGGGGCATTTTTGCCATCCCCCAGCAAACAGGAGCTATCTGCAGGCTTCTCAGACCCTTTGCCCACCCCATTTTTTGCAAAACACGAGTGAAAAACGGCCTGTTTTTTTGCAAAGAAATTTAGGTGTTTTTGCATTCTAATTACCCCATCTAGCATGACTGGAGAAGGAATTCTGGGAGTTGAAGTCCACTAAAGCTGTCAAGTTTGAAGTCCCATGAGTTAGGTGTTAGAGGTGTAGGGCTCTTCAAACTTGGCAAATTTAAAACTTGTGGACTTCAATTCCCATTCCTGAGCCAGCATGACTGAAGGAGGATTCTGGCAGTTGAAGTCCACAAGTCTTAAAGCTGTCAAATTTGAAGTTTGTAAAAAAATTTACGTGGTTGTAAAAAACTATACATGGTTGTAAAAAGTATTCTGCTACACTGGTATTTTATTAAATAATATATTACTACAACGTTGGGTTCAGAATACTTTTTTCCTCTAAAATCTGTGTCTTATATTCTGAAAAATGCAGTATTACATTCAAGGATTGGCATGATAACAGGTACAGGACACAGGTAGCTTTTAACTTATAATAGTTCATTTAGTGACCGTTCAAACTTAGAACAGCACCGAAAAAAGTGACTTATAATTTTTTTCACTTATAACCAATAAAACCATCTTCTGCTGCCTCATAGTTGCCACAAACTCTGAGAGGGGGAAGAAAGGTGGAGTAGAGACTGGCTACCAGTCAAAACAAAAAGTTTTCTTGTGAGAATCAAGGTCATCCCAACCGGTGGCAGTAGAAGAAAGAGAGCGGCCTGCCAGCTATTTTCATTGGATAATGACACTGGGGACAAACTAGGGAGGGAATTATTTGTTCTTCTAATTAGGGGAAAACTATGGGAACCTTTAAAGTTGGCTTTCACTAGCTTGGTTGATATGATATATCCAACAAACCTGTCCTTTGAGGAGGCTACCAGCCTCAGAGTTCTACTTTCGATGGGTGTTAATCAGAATGCTGATGTTGAGTTTGACCCAGCACACCATGCTCTGCTTCACTGACTCACTGAAGCTGCCTGCGCAGAATACCAGATATGCTTTTGGAACCTTGGGAAGTCTCATTGAGACTGAAGAAGCATGATACTGTGCTAAAAGCTTTTGCAAATGGAGGAAAGGCTTCGGGGGAGCAATCTTGTGTGGCTTCAAACTTTCAGTCATTTAGCAAAAGCTTTTGCTGCAGAAAAGCCTGAAGGAGCATGAAACTGTGACCCAAAGTCTTCTCTTCTCTTTTGTGTAAGTGAAGCTGCATGCCCTCTTGCACTCATAGGGACCAGTTCCCACCCAGGGGAAGAGCCTTCTCTGTGGCGGCCCCGACCCTTTGGAACCAACTCCCCCCAGATATCAGAGTTGCCCCCACCCTCCTTGCCTTTCGTAAGCTCCTTAAAACCCACCTCTGTCATCAGGCATGGGGGAATTGAGATTTTCCCTCCCCCTAGGCTTATAAAATGTATGCATGGTATGTCAGTATGTATGATTGGTTTCTAAATTGGGTTTTTTTAAATTAATTTAAATATTAGATTTGTTTATATTGTATTATTATTGCTGTTAGCCGCCCCAAGTCTGTGGAGAGGGGCAGCATACAAATCTGATTAATAATAATAATAATAATAATAATAATAATAATAATAATAATACAGTGGTACCTCTACTTAAGAACTTAATTCGTTCCATGACCAGGTTCTTAAGTAGAAAAGTTTGTAAGTAGAAGCAATTTTTCCCATAGGAGTCAATGTAAAAGCAAATAATGCATGCAAACCCATTAGGAAAGAAATAAAAGCTTGGAATTTGGGTGGGAGGAGGAGGAAGAGGAGGTGGACAATCGCTGCCCAGAGCGAAGGGAGTGTTTCTTTTCTCTGGGCGATGGCAGAGGTTTATTCTTTCTCCAAGCACCCAGAGCAAGGAAAATGCTTTGTTTGCCAAAGCCTTTGTTTGCCAAAGCCTCCTTAAGCACCACCGAAAGGCTCCTCTGGCAGCCCAGAAAAGCTGTAGGTGGCAGGAATTAAAGGGGGAATTGCAGGAAACTGACCAGGTCTTCGTGCCGCTCTCAAATTTCCTGGGAATTTTTTCCGGACTCAGGTTCTTAAGTAGAAAATGGTTCTTAAGAAGAGGCAAAAAAATCTTGAACACCAGGTTCTTATGTAGTTCTTAAGTAGAGGCGTTCTTAAGTAGAGGTACCACTGTACTATATATGTGTCAGCTATTCCAAAAGGAAAACATGGTTTCAACTAGCCTGGAAATCTGAAACAGAGCATGCATACATTTGCATCTTTAACTGTGGCGATGAACTCTGATTCAGCTTTATTTCAGGGGCAAGCTTATGACATTTATTGGTCTGAAAAGTTCTGATTGCTACCCGCATTGCAATAGCTGTTAAATCAAACTCAGTCAAGATATAGGTGAAAATCCATCTTCCCATTTAAATGCCAACTTTGTGCTAAGAGAACAGAATTTGCATTTTTCCTAGAGAACTTATTGGGCCAAATAAGTGTATATGGTAGAGCTTAAATGCTTGGGTTGGGGGGGTGTTATATGATACATAGAGATGGGATGAAAGAACTACATAAAAAAAATATTTAAGCCTCCTTTGTATGACAATCAGTGTGGCCTCAAATCTGTTGGGTCTTCAAACCCAAATAAGTAGAAAGAGCTACATAAATTCTATTACATAGTTTAAATCTTTCTCTCTCCAATTTTTAGCTAGAATTTTGTCCTCTACCAATCTACTGGCAGCAAACTTCCTGTTGTGGCTACTGCATGAATCCCAGCGGCTGATAAGATCCCACAGAGTTGGCCTTCTCCGGGTCCCATCGACTAAACAATGTTGTCTTGCGGGCCCCAGGGGAAGAGCCTTCTCTGTGGCAGCCCAGCCCTCTGGAATCAACTCCCCCTGGAGATTAGAACTGCTCCCACCCTCGTCTTCCATAAACTACTTAAGACCCACCTATACCGCCAGGCATAGGGGATTTGAGACACCTTTTCCCCAGGCTTATTATAATTTATGTTTGGTATGTATGTGCTGTTTCGTTTTTAATTATGATAGGGTTTTGGGGTTTTTTTTAATATTAGATTTGTGCCAGTATAATATTGTTTTTATTGTTGTTGTGAGCCGTGCCGAGTCTTCGGAGAGGGGTGGCATACAAATCTAAGAAATTATTATTATTGTTAAATTATTATTAATAGAGGACCATTAATAAACATTTAACCTTAGTTACAAAAGCACAAATAGTTAAATAAAATGTCAAGTTAGGAACTAAAACTAAAACTATTCTATCAAAAATCAGATCAATGCTTTTCATAATCATAAGCTTACATCATTGAATATTTCATTCATTCAAATCTAGGATGTGTTATTTGAGTGTTCCCTTTATTTTATTTTTTGAATGAAGTGTGATTGCAGTTGGTATTTTTTTCCCTCCTGCTTAACAAACGGTTCGTATCACTCTTTTACTTTCATACATACCTGTGTGCAGGTATCTTCCGGTTCCCAGCAATCAGAATAACATCACAGAGTTGCTGTTGCTTCAGGTAGCTTTCCATCTTTCTGAAGGTTTGCTCAGCATGGTGAACAGCTTGGTAGAATTCTTCAGAACTGCTAAGGTCCATGTCGCATTGAGGAGTCAAAGGATGATTGGTTGCTGAGAGCCTATAAATCACAAAAGGAAGGAAGGAAGGAAGGAGGAAGGAGGGAGGAAGGAAGGAAGGAAGGAGGAAGGAAGGAAGGAAAGAAGGAAGGAAGGAGGAAGGAAGGAAGGAGGAAGGAAGGAAGGAAGGAGGAAGGAAGGAAGGAGGAAGGAAGGAAGGGAGGGAGGGAGGAAGGAAGGAAGGAGGAAGGAAGGAGGAAGGAAGGAAGGTAGGAAGGAGGAAGGAAGGAAGGAGGAAGGAAGGAAGGAAGGAAAGAAAGAAGGAAGGAAGGAAAGAAGGAAGGAAATGATTAATAGCTTTCCAGAAGCAATGACTAAATCAAAAGCATTTTGAAGCTGATGAGAATTCAATTTGCCTCTCCTCCCCTCATTACTTAAAATCTTAATAGACAAAGTCTTAGGTATCTAAATTAGGTACAAAATCAGTATGTCATTACTGAGAAATGTATCCTCATTTACACAGGATTATGAAGATGTTCAGTCAGTAAGGGGTGTACATAAGTGCACTGGTGTGCCTTTCGTCCCCTGTCCAATTGTCTTTCCTTTCTCTCACTTATCATATATATTCTCTTTCTTTCATATATCCTCTCCTCTAAGTTCACTTTACCCTTATATATATTACTACATGTCTATTTTTCTTCCTATGTATTTGTGTATTGGACAAATGAATAAATAAATTAATAAAGAAATCTAGGTCATGGTTGACCCAAAGTGCTTTTTTCAAGAGGCAACTGGACTTTCCCGTTTTTCTTGAAGATAATAATAATAATAATAATAATAATAATAATAATAACAACAACAACAATAATTTATTAGATTTGTATGCCGCCCCTCTCCGAGGACTCGGGGCAGCTCACTACAACGAAAAAAACAATATTCTAATGGCACAAATCTAATATTAAAAAACTAAAAACCTTATCATAATTACAAACCAAACAGCACATACATACCAAACATAAATTATAATAAGCCTGGGGGAAAGATATCTCAAATCCCCCATACCTGGCGGTATAGGTGGGTCTTAAGTAGTTTACGGAAGACAAGGAGGGTGGGAACAGTTTTAATCTCTGGGGGGGAGTTGATTCCAGAGGGCCGGGGCTGCCACAGAGAAGGCTCTTCCCCTGGGGCCCACCAGACGACATTGTTTAGTCGACGGGACCCGGACAAGGCCAACTTTCACTTCTCATCCAGGAACCTTCTTGGATGAGAAGGTAAACCAAATTTTTCTTCCAAGAAAAAACAGAGAGTTGCCTCTTGAAAAAGACCCTTTGAGTCAACCATGACCTGGATGACTGAGAATCTCCATAGACAGTTCTTCACCTTGTCACTTGTAAAGGAGCCTGGAATTTGTAATGGAGCCTGCAAAAGGCTCCTTGGATGAGAAGCAAAATATCTTAAAAGAAAAACCAGAAAGTCCAGTTGTCTCTTGAAAAAGCACCTTTGGGACAAGTTGAATAACTATGCCTCTCTAAGAAACTGTTTATGGGGTTACTCTATTCAATAGTCAAACCTGATCAACCAAAATAACTGGCCAATGCAATGGAAATGGTCAATGAAAAGCATTGAGAATCCACAAAATTACTGGGAACAACCAATTTTGGAACAATTATTTCTCACTGTCATGTGAAATACATCACTATTCAGAAAACAGAGGGATGGGTGAGTGAGTGGATAAACTGGATGTGCTATAACTTTCTAAACAGCCAATTACTTTAAAAGTGCATTTATTTATTCATCTGAATAAACGGCCTTATTGCTTAATATCTTTTGATTCAAAGTTGAAGAAAACATATGGCTGAACTTGCTTATTTCAAATTAAGTAACCAGTTTCCCAGGCAACTAGATAAGTTATATTTGGAGGGTGAAAGAAATGGAAATTCAATTGGATCTTCATTGGCTAGAAATTGATAAAATAAAGTATGATTTAATCTGAACAGGATTAAAATTAGAAAACCAAGGAGCTCTGTGAGTGCTTTTTTTTTTCTTTTTTTAGTGTGAGATTTAATTTTAAAAATGTAGTTTGATGTCTTCTGGAGATAAGGAAGCTCTCTTAGGAAGGTGTTGACTACTGTTTTTAATAATAATAATAATAATAATAATAATAATAATAATAATAATAATAATAATAATAATAACAACAACAACAACAACAACAACAACAATAATTGTTATTAATCATTATTATTAATCATTATTATTATTTATTGGATTTGTATGCCGCCCCTTTCCGTAGACTCATGGTGGCTAACAACAATGATAAAATCAACATGTGACAATCCAATAATAAAACAACTAAAAACCCTTATTTATAAAACCAAACATACACACAAACATACCATGCATAACTTGTAATGGCCTAGGGGGAAGGAATATCTCAACCCCCCTCCCCCATGCCTGGTGGTATAAATGAGTCTTGAGTAGTTTACGAAAGACAGGGAGGGTGGGGGCAATTCTAATCTATGGGGGGAGTTGGTTCCAGAGGGCCAGGGCTGCCACAGAGAAGGCTCTTCCCCTGGGGCCCACCAAATGACATTGTTTAGTCGATGGGATCCGGAGAAGGCCAACTCTGTGGGACCTTATCGGTCGCTGGGATTCGTGCGGTAGAGGTCGACCTCTGACCTACAATTAACACCGACTGCGACTGACTGGAGAGGTAGGAGGAGGACCATTGAAGAACAGTGCCTCCCACTCCCAACCCCTCAACAACAACAACCACAACAATAACAACAACAACAACAATGAGTTGGTAGTGACCTTGGAGGTATTCTAGTCCAAACCCCCGCTTGGTCAGGAGACCCTACATAACTTCGGACAAATAGTTATCCAACATCTTCTTAAAAACTTCCAGTGTTGGAGAATTCACAACTTATGGAAGCAAGCCCTTCCACTGATTAATTGTTCTAACTGTCAGGAATTTTCTCCTTAGTTCTAAGTTGCTTCTCTCCTTGATTAGTTTCCACCCATTGCTTCTTGTTCCACTCTCAGGCGCTTTGAAAAAATAGCCTGACTCTCTATTCTTTGTGGCAACCCCTGAAATATTTTATTTCTTCTGAATTCTTATTTTTCTCACTTTGCTCACATGGTGGGCCAGAACTTACCAACACTGTATGGACAGTTAATGAGACTCTAATCAAACATTACATTTATTCACTTTTCAGAATCCTACTGGGAATTGTTCAGGAAATTATGTCCATTTTTTTGCCCCATTTTGTCCATTTTGAATACTTCTGTGCTTCTCTTAATTTATACAAGAAGAAGAAGAAAGAAGAAGAAAGAAGAAGAAAGAAGAAGAAAGAAGAAGAAAGAAGAAGAAAGAAGAAAGAATGAGGAGGAGGAGGAAGAGGAGGAGGAGGAAGAGGAGGAGGAAGAGGGGAAGGGGAATAAGAAATAGAAGAAGCAAAAGCAGAGGAGGAGAAGGAAAAGAAGAAACAGAAGAAGTGAAAACAGAGAAGGAGAAGAAACAAAAGAAGTGGAAACAGAAGGAGAGAAGGAGGAGAAGTAGAAACATAGAAACATAGAAGACTGACGGCAGAAAAAGACCTCATGGTCCATCTAGTCTGCTCTTATACTATTTTCTGTATTGTATCTTAGGATGGATATATGTTTATCCCAGGCATGTTTAAATTCAGTTACTGTGGATTTACCAACCACGTCTGCTGGAAGTTTGTTCCAAGGATCTACTACTCTTTCAGTAAAATAATATTTTCTCATGTTGCTTCTTATCATTTCCCCAACTAACTTCAGATTGTGTCCCCTTGTTCTTGTGTTCACTTTCCTATTAAAAACACTTCCCTCCTGAACCTTATTTAACCCTTTAACATATTTAAATGTTTTGATCATGTCCCCCCTTTTCCTTCTGTCCTCCAGACTATACAGATTGAGTTCATTAAGTCTTTCCTGATACGTTTTATGCTTAAGACCTTCCACCATTCTTGTA
This sequence comes from Erythrolamprus reginae, assembly GCF_031021105.1. NCBI lineage: Eukaryota > Metazoa > Chordata > Lepidosauria > Squamata > Dipsadidae > Erythrolamprus > Erythrolamprus reginae. Next base: position 128,038,238 of record NC_091953.1, on the reverse strand, counting down.
GCCCGTCTTTGGACCCCTTCAATTTTGTCAATATCTTTTTGTAGGTGAGGTCTCCAGAACTGAACACAGTACTCCAAATGTGGTCTCACCAGCACTCTATATAAGGGGATCACAATCTCCCTCTTCCTGCTTGTTATACCTCTAGCTATGCAGCCAAGCATCCTACTTGCTTTTCCTACCGTCCTCAGAAGAAGCGGAAGCAGAGGAGAAGGAGGAGGAGGATGAAGAGGAGGAGGAGGAAAAGAAATTGAAATTAAATGTTTTACCTATACATCAGAGGTGGGTTCCTCCCACTTTGGACAGGTCCTATGCAATTGGTAATAACTTGGTGGTCTGGGTCACTAGAATCAGCAATAACCTAGACCTGCCAAGCTCCCAAACTGGCTCTCTTGTAGGCACCACGGGCACCACCATTTTTGCTTCTGCACATGCACAGAAGCTGGGTTTTTACCTGGGGCACATCAGGAAGTGAACCGGCAGTGAAGTAAGCCAGAACCCAGCCCTGCTATACATGATTCCTAAAAAAAAATAAGCCAAAAGAAAAACACAAACGCAATGCCGCTTGGTGAGCTGCCAAGTAGGGTTATTAGATGCAAGGTGAATATTTGATCAGCTGTTAGACAAATAGTCTGAACTCCACAGTGTCTTGTCTGGCTGCAGAGCATATTTTTGGAAGTAACAAACTCAAACAGTGAGACACCAGTGACAAGACGGATTAGGATTCCATGCGAAGCACCCAGTCTTTTGAAGAGCAAGCTTATAAAATTATATCCTAAATGCCAACTTCATTTTTCAAGATCCCGGGGTGGATTTTTAAATATATATATATATCTGGACCTTTTTTAAAAAAGATACTAAATGATAAAGAAACTTCTTTGATTTAAAAAAAGTCATCTTTCGGCTGTGGCGAAGGGGGCACTTCCCTAGGTTTGCCTGGTGTTCTGCCTGACTGGCTCAGGCAATGCATAACAGTCCAAGGAAAAGAAATCAAACACACACGTGCTCTGCTAATCAGCAAACTTGTATTAAATAAACAAAAAAGGGTTACTCAAAACAGTTCTTAGTGTCCAAAAACAATGATAGTGCAAGGCTTACTTCAGCCGCATACAAAAACACAGGGAAAAAAAACCAAAGACAACCTGGAATGAGCAAAGATGTTTCAGGAGTCCTTTTAAATCTTTGGAGCAAACAGCAAGTCCCAGAGTTTTCACCTCCCACTTGTCTGAAAAAGCTGGGTTGAAAACTCCAATGGCACGGGACAGAAACCTCAGAGCAGGAACCACAAAATAACACAGATAAACAGCCACAGTTTGCCTTGGGCCTTTGTTCCCTTTTATCCCTTTAGCCCTCATTAAGGGAACCACACCCAGCCCTCAGTATAAGAACCACACCCAGCCCAGGTGCTACGATGATGACTTGTAATACTCTTTCAATCGATCCCTTCTTTGCATAGCTCTTCGGCTACGCAGATCAATAAATTGATCTGCAGAAGAACCCAGGGATGAAAGACTGTCTGAGGGACTGCATGCCAAATCCCCTGGGCTGTCTGCTGAATCATGCGTACCTGCGGCCTCATCCTCCTGGCTGTCTGCCACATCTTCCTGGCTGTCTGCCACATCTTCCTGGCTGTCTGCCACATCTTCCTGGCTGTCAGCCAGGCTTTCGCATTCACTTTGTGCCGCGTCTCTCCCATCTGTGGGAGTAACGGCTGGTCCAGGCCCAAACACAACACCTGGTGTACCAGTTGCAGCCCTATTTGGATAGGGAGTCTCTACTCACAGTCGCTCATGCCCTTATCACCTCGAGTTTTGAATCCTGCAATTCTCTCTATATGGGGCTACCTTTGAAGACTGCAAATCATGCAAAATGCAGCCATGCAAGCAGTCATGTGCCTCCCCAGACACGCCCATGTTTCTCCAACACTCCGCGGACTGCATTGGCTGCTGATTGGTTTCCAGACACAATTCAAAGTGTTGGTAATGACCTATAAAGCCCTACATAGCATCGAACCAGATTAATTGCAGGACTGCCTTCTGCCATATGAGTCCCAGCGACCGGTTAGGTCCCAAAAAGTTGGCCTTCTCCAGGTCCCATCAACTAGACAATGTTGTTTGGCAGGACCTAGGAGAAGAGCCTTCCCTGTGGGGGCCCCGGCCATCAGTGTTCCCTGTTTTTTAGTGCTCAGCTAAAAGTGGTACCTTGTCTTACGGATGCCTCTTCTAACGAACTTTTCAAGATACGAACCCGCTGTTTAAGATTTTTGTGCCTCTTCTTCCAAACTATTTTCACCTTACAAACTCAAGACGCCACCGCTGGGATGCCCCACCTCCAGACTTCTGTGTTCTTGTGCTGCTGGGATTTCCCTGAGGCTCCCCTTGCTGGAATTCCCTTCATTTTTGCTGGTGCTGCTTTGAATCCCAGGGAGGGGAGACTCAGGGAAATCCCAGCAGCAAAAAAAATGGAGCTTTGGCTTGCAAAGGAAGTCTGGAGGTGGGGTTTCCCAGCAAGGGGAGGCTCAGGGAAGTCCCAGCAGCAAAAGAGCGGAGGTTTGGCTTGGAAAGGAAGTCTGGATGCCAGGATTCCCAGTGGTGCAAGGCAAAAGGGGTGAGTTTTGGGATTGCACGCATTATTCGCTTTTAAATTGATTCCTATGGGAAACATTGTTTCATCTTACGAACTTTTCTACTTACGAACCTCGCCACGGAATGAATTAAGTTACTAAGACAAGGTACCACTGTATTAGGATATTTTTAGTAGATTCTGTAATTTTGACACCATCTAGGGATAGGCTGCTTTGGGTCTACCCATGTTCAAGTGATCCTCTAGCAAAGATTCTGCGCAGTTTGGTGAATCCCCAAATCTCACTCTTGATTGGCCCCACCCACCCACCCTGTGCCTCTCAGGATTCTCCACGTGGCCTGTTTTGGATGCCAGATAAGTGTAGGGCCCACATAGAGCAAAAATGGGACTACCAGAGGCTTTGGAAGGCCAGAAACAGGCCCATTTCTGGCTTCCAGAGGGCCCTGAATCATCTGGAGGATGAAATGGCCTTTCCCAAGGCCAAAACCCAGCTGCCGCGTGCTGGACCTGAAACATTGAAAAGCTTCAAGTGTTATCACATGCCACAGGTTCTCCACCACTGTACTAAGGTATACAATAGCAACCTCACTTGGACTTATATATTCAGCATCACAGTGCTTTACAGCACTGTTAGGTCAGTTTACAAGGTAGAAGCATTATTCATGTATTGCCCTCCAAATATCTGGATCCTCGGAAGGATGGAAGGCTGAGTCAACCTTGAGCCCTGTCAAAATCAAACTCCTGATGGAGGTCGTACAATGATATATAGGGTTAGATAAATCTCTACTATCAAAATAAATCAGGGAAGCTTTTTTGGTCTTTTTTAGTGTGACTGCAAGGCACAGCTGGCGGAATCTGCAAGTGTTTTTTTTTTCTTTTCAGACTAAAACATTTTATACACAGGCATAAAATCTTTCACAAGATTTTGCAGGAAGACATGAAAGGGGGAAAAAGTCAGCAAATGAACTAACCAGGCTCCTGTAGTTCTCTCTCTCTCTCTCTCTCTCTCTCTCTCTCTCTCTCTCTCTCTCTCTCTCTATATATATATATATATATATATATATATATATATATATATATATATATATATATATATATATGACGGTCTTGGTATATTCGGGTTTCTTCCCGTGTAGGATTTGGAAATTTCTGGCGACGTTTCGATGAGGTCTCACTCATCATCTTCAGGCTGGTGTTTCTGTCCTTTTCTTTTCTTCGCCTGAGAAAAAGGACAGAAACACCAGCCTGAAGATGATGAGTGAGACCTCATCGAAACGTCGCCAGAAATTTCCAAATCCTACACGGGAAGAAACCCGAATATACCAAGACCGTCATACCTGTACCCGTGAAAATCTACGAAAACATATATATATATATATATATATATATATATATATATATATATATATATATATATATATATATATATATATCTATCTGAGGGTTATTCATAAATATTAGAGAATCCCTTCCATGTCTTGAATTCAGCTTGCAAGAAACAGATCCTCTTTTTTTTTCAATTACAGAGGGATTACCTCAAGGCTCCACCAAGCTTTCCTATGAACTGAAATGACAATCTGGATTTGAAGCATTTGTGGATCAAATACATTGAGGGTAGTAATCATGTTCAGGTTTTCAGTAGAGATTGCAACTGAAATGGTTGCATGGAAATAGCTCACTGCAGCCAACTCACTGTGGCTAACTGGTCGCAGCCAATTTGCTGCGGGACAACTGGCCACAGGATAATTTAATAATTCAATTTAATTACCATATTTTTCAGTGTATAAATGCAATGGAGTATAAGATGCACTTTAGTTTTGGGGGGAGGAAAATAGGAGAGTGGGGAAATCTACCTACCAGGTATTCATCTGGCTAGCATCTTTATTCTGGTCAGCTTCAGGACATTATTTTATGGGGTGGCGCAGCAGGTAGAGTGCTGTACTGCAGGCCACTGAAGCTGACTGTAGATCTGAAGGTCAGCGGTTCAAATCTCATCACCGGCTCAAGGTTGACTCAGCCTTCTATCCTTCCAAGGTGGGTAAAATGAGGACCTGGATTGTGGGGGCAATATGCTGGCTCTGTTAAAAAGTGCTATTGCTAACATGTTGTAAGCCGCCCTGAGTCTAAGGAGAAGGGCGGCATAAAAATCGAATAAATAAATAAATAAGTAAGTAAGTAAGTAAGTAAGTAAGTAAGTAAGTAAGTAAGTAAGTAAATAAATAAATAAATAAATAAATAAATAAATAAATAAATAATTTTATCCATGGAATACGGCTAAAAAAAACCCCCTTTTTGGAGGGATGCTTGAAAAGAAGCCTGCAAAAACCTAGGGCTAGAAAAACAACAACAATGATGGAGTAGCAATGAAAAAATCCTGCAAGCCAGAAAGATTGTTAGCGCCTCATTAGGACTGAAAAAGAAAAAAGAAAAAGCTTTTGAAAAAGCTACCTTCAGTGTATAAGACACCCAAATTTTCAGCCTTGTTAGGGCTGAAAAAAACTTTTTTTTTGAGGGAATAGCAATGAAAACAAACCTGCAAATATTTGGGACTGGAAAAAAAAGCTTTGGAGTAGCTATCAAAGCCTGCAAGCACAGAAGATTGTTAGCAAATTAGGGCCAGAAAAAAAGCTTTGAAAAAGCTACGTTCAGAGTATAAGATGTACCCAAATTTTCAGCCTCTTTTAGTGGGGCTAAGGTGCATCTTATACTCTGAAAAATATGGCATTGGAAATAAATTTTAAGATATTTTATTTCTGTTCATTCTGATCTCATCCTGTTCCTCCTTTTACATCCTTTCTTTAATGATTCTATCCCACCATTTATTTGATATTTGTCTTTGATATTTGATATCTTGTCTTCCCATGCTAAGTTGACCGTGGTAGGTTGGTTATGGGGAGGTGGCTGTGGTGAATTGTCCACAATGATGGATTGTCATAGCTCCCATGAATAGAACATGGAAACCAAATTCTAAAGGCCTAAATGAATTATAAGGCCAACAACAAGTAAAAGAAGGGCATTGAATGTCTCCCAAATCAGCATTGAGATGGTCTCTCTGAGAAAAAAGGAACGAAAAGAAATAAAAACTCAAAGAACATCAAAAAGGAGAAAATAGGTAATAAAGGAGAAAAGGACGTTAACAATAATCTTCCAGATCCAGCTGCTGGCCAAGTGAGAAAGCTATATTTTGATTACAACCTAAAAATTTAATCTTAGTTCAATTGTAGAAGTTTTACAAGCGCCATCGATCAAATGCTCTTGTTTTAATCAGATGCTATTTCTTCCGCTACTCATTTAAGTATTCATAGCTTATACTAAGTTTATGTTTAGAATATGTCTATCTTTATGGTAAGTTATTGTATAATATTGGAATGTGCATTTTGATGAGAATCTGGGGGAAAATGTCTTGTTGAATATTGCTCAACAGACTGCCTCTTAAATTTAAATCAAAGAACAGAAAACATATCCTAAACATATCCTTTATTCTTTGGAAACATATCCAAAACATATCCTTTATTCCTTAGAAGACACCCAGAGTCCTCTGGGAGTTGGGCGACATACAAAAATGACAAATAAATAAATAAAAATAAATAAATATATAAGAGCACTTCTATTTTCTCTTTAGGGCAACTAATAGCAATAGCACTTAGAGTTGTATACCACTTCATAGTGGCTTACAGCACTCTCTGAGCAGTTTACAGAGTCAGAATCTTGCCTGCAACAATCTGGATCTTCAGTTTACAGTAGGATGGAAGGGTGAGTCCACCTTGAGGCAGTCAGAATCGAACTACTAGCAGTGAGCAGAGTTGGCCTCCATACTGCATTCTAACCGCTACACCACCATGGCAACTCAACTCAACTCACTGGATGCAGAACCTAGATCTGTTTACTATAAAACTCAAAAAAAGTAGAATATTGTGCAAATGTTTGTTTATTTCAGTAATGCAACTTATTGATGGCATGTAGTATTCTGATTTTCTGAGATTGTGGATTTGAAGTTTTCCTGAGCTGTATCCAGTGGTGGGCTCCTACGGGAACGGTCAGGAATGCGGTTCTGGTAGCAAAATTTGGAGCTCCACCTCAGAGCACTCACTTCGCACTGAAAGATGTTGAAAGAAAATGCATAAGTCACGCCCACGGTGTGATAGTAAAAGTTTTGGTAGTCCATCACTGGCTGTATCCCATAATCATCACAATTATTACAAATCATGGCTTTATCTATCTATCTATCTATCTATCTATCTATCTATCTATCTATCATCTATCTATCTATCTATCTATCTATCTATCTATCATCTATCTATCTATCTATCTATCTATCATCTATCTATCTATCTATCTATCTATCTATCTATCTATCTATCTATCTATCTATCTATCTATCTATCTATCTATCTGTTCTGTCAGGCTCTCTGGTAGAATCCTCCCAAAAATTCACAGATACAAATTTCAGACACACACACGTTTGAAAATTCAAAACAATGTTCTTTATAATGAAAATTCACTTAAACTAAGCCCTCTTTTGGTATAGCAAAGAGCACTCGTCTCCAAACAAACTGGTAAATTATACAAGTTCCTTATCAGTCCTGTGATACTTAGCTTGCAGCTGTGAGGCAATTCAAAGTCCTTCTTTCACAAAGTGAAACACACTTTGCTCTGGTTTAGTTTCAAAGCAGGGAAAAATCAGCACACAAAAAGTCAAAGTCAGGAAAGCAGTCATGAAACACACCAAATGATCAGATAATCCTCCACAATGGCCAAACCCAAAGGCTGCTATTTATAGCAGCCTCACTAATTACCACAGCCCCACCCAACCACAGGTGGCCTCATTTTCTTTGATAACAATCTTTCAGTTGTTGTTGCCTATGCATCGCTCTCCGCATGCGTGGCTGTATCATTAACTCTTGTTCTGAATCCAAGGAGGAGCTAGATAATTGATCTCCTTCTGAGCTGTCTGCCACACTCTCCTCCTCCCTGTCACTCATGTCTTCTTGGTCAGAGGAGCCTTCATCATCAGATTCCACCGGGGGCAAAACAGGCCTGCAGCATGTGGATGTCTCCCCCACATCCACAGTCCTTGGGGCAGGAGCTGCGCCAGAGCTAACCACAACACTATCTAATCAATCTATCTATCTATCTATCTATCTATCTATCTATCTATCTATCTATCTATCTATCTATCTATCTGCCGCTCATTCCAAAGCGGACTCAGAGCGGCTAACAAGTGGGATAAATACAATCTTGCCTTGCATGTAACGAGTCTTTCTCATATATTAGGTTTCACCTTTTAAGTTGCATTACTGAAATAAAGGAACTTTTGCACAATATTCTAATTTTTCAAGTTTCACCTGTACTTCATGCTTAATATTTACTAAATGACTGGCTTTGGAACTTAAAAAGGAATGACAAATGCTAACCAAATGGCAATATGTCTCTTTTATAAAGCCGCAGCAGTCAGGCCAAAAGAAATAATGCACGTATCCATCACACTTACATTGATAAACATCTATAAATGTGAAGTGATTTTTTATTTCCAATCTGTTCACTCACTCCAAATGCTTGATCATTATCCATAATATGAACAATGTTAATACTGGGTGAAAATTTCAGATAGTTGGGCAAATTAAACTTTTATTCCAGATTTTAAATTTTTCATAAGGTTTAAAGTTATAAAATGTTAATTTGGAAACGAAGGTTCTGAAACATTCGGCTTCAAAAGGGCATCAATCATCCAGATGAAGCGTGCACATTTATTCATGAGCCTGATTTATTTGAAGCCTCTCACTCTTTTTCTCCTCCTAATTTATGACTTGCAGAAACTTTGCTAAAAATCTAGTAACAGAAAATGAAACACGAGATTTCATCAAAATATTCCTCTATGGCCATTAAAATGATAAAACAGCACTAATCAATATTTATCCAGACAGGAAATTCAACAAGAATGGAACAGGATAATTCTCCCTCCCCCTCCAATCCCAGGTTTCCATTCCATAATATGAAATTTCCAGGGAAGTCTCAACTCCTTCTAAATTTCTCTGCACATCTTTATGTTAAGAATTGCATTACTTTTCCAGATATATGCATTTATATAAAAGATAAAGGATGGGCTGCTCTGGGTTCGCCCAGGTTTGGGTGATCCTCTAGTGAAGATTCTGTGCGATCCGGTGAACCCCAAAATCCCACTCCTGACTGGCCCCACCTACCCACTATATCCCTCCTAGGAGTCTTCACATGGCCCATTTGGGGTAATGACCTTTAAAGCCCTTCATGGCATTGGACCAGAATACCCCCGGAACCGCCTTCTACTGCACGAATCCCAGCGGCCGATAAGGTCCCACAGAGTTGGCCTTCTCCTGGTCCCGTCGACCAAACAATGTCATTTGGTGGGCCCCAGGGGAAGAGCCTTCTCTGAAGCGGCCCCGGCCCTCTGGAATCAACTCCCCCTGGAGATTAGAATGGCCCCCACCCTCCTTGTCTTTCGCAAGTTACTCAAGACCCACCTATATCGCCAGGCATGGGGGAACTAAGACATCTCCCCCAGGCTTTCTTATATTTTACGTTTGGTATGTATGTGTTGTATGGTTTTTAATTGTTGGGGTTTTTTATACAATTTTTATTATTAGATTTGTTCCATTGTTATATGTTTTTTTATTACTGTTGTGAGCCGCCCCAAGTCTTCAGAGAGGGGTGGCATACAAATCTAATAAATTGAATTGAATTGAATTGGGATGCCATGTAAGTACAGGGCCCATGCGGAGGCTCACGGAAGGCAAAAACCTGGCCTCCCAGAGGTTCCAGAAGGCTGGGAAAGGCCCATTCCCAGCTTCTAGAGAGCCTCCAGAGTGAATGGTAATCTTGCAGTATCCTTCCCCTGCCACGCCCACCAAGCCACGCCCAGCTAGCTACACCATGCTCACCGAGCCACGCCCACAGAACAGATTATTTTTTTTAAAAAAAATGGATTTCCCCTTTGGTATGGATCATCTTTAGATGTAAGTTACATACAGAAAAATACTATATCTGTGTTCTGAGGTGCCTTTTGGTAATTGAATCTAAACCAGTTGAATACTGGATGGGAGATGGGAGATTTATGTATGTATGTATGTGTGTCTGTCTGTCTGTCTGTCTGTCTGTCTGTCTGTCTGTCTGTCTGTCTGTCTATCTATCTATCTATCTATCTATCTATCTATCTATCTATCTATCTATCTATTTATTAGATTTGTATGCCGCCCCTCTCGGTAGACTCGCGGCGGCTCACAACACAATAAAACAATTAATGACAAATCTAATAATTTAAAACATTTAAAAAACCCCATTTTTAAGCAGACATACATACAAACATACCATACATAAATTGTATAGGCCCAGGGGAGATATCTCAATTCCCCCATGCCTGGCGGCAAAGGTGGGTTTTAAGGAGTTTATGAAAGGCAAGGAGGGTGGGGGCAGTTCTAATCTCCGGGGGGAGCTGGTTCCAGAGAGTCAGGGTCACCACAGAGAAGGCTCTTCCCCTGGGACCCGCCAGAGGATATAACCTCCCTGGCAATTTTAAAATTTAGTATCAAATTAAACATACAAGTTGTGTATTCAGGAACTCAGCCAATGTCCATCTGAACTTAAAAGCAACATCACAATATCATATCACACATTCCCAACATAAATGATGATTAAGGGATTGGAAACCAAGACTTATGAAGAGAGACTGAGGGAACTGGGCATGGGTAGCCTAGAGAAAAGGAGGGCCAGAGCAGACATGATAGCAGTCTACAAGTATACGAGGGGATGTCACAGAGAGGAGGGGATCACTTTATTATTCAGGGCACCAGAGGGCCGGACGAGGAACAACGGCTGGAAGCTGACCAAGGAGAGATTCAACATGGAGATAAGGAGGAACTTCCTGACGGTCAGAGCGATCAACCAATGGAACAACCTACCAGCGGACGTTGTGAACTCCAACACTCTGGACATTTTTAAGAGAAGATTGAACTGCCACTTGAGTGGTGTATTATAGGGTTCCTGCTTGGGCAGGGGGTTGAACTCGACGGCCTTCATGGTCCCTTTCAACTCTAACAATGAATGAATGAATGAATGAATGAATGAATGAATGAATGAATGAATAAATGAATGAATGAATGTTTATAAGGCCTTTTAATGTTGTTACATGAAGGAGGAGTTGAATTCCTTCATTTCATGAAGCTTCATTCAAGAACTGAGTGAAGAAACTTATTGGATGAGAACCAAAATATCTTCAAGAAAAAACAATGCCCAGTTGTCTTTTGAAAAAAAAAGCACTTTTGGGACAACTATGACCTGGATAACTGAGAATCTCCATAGACATCCTTCAAATAAATCCACATCCCTGTGATAATTGTCAGTTTTCCACCAGGACTTTCCACCTAGCAAGGAAAATCTCTGTCCCTTTCACAACATGACAAGGGACAGTCCCCCAAAATCAGTTTTCTTTGAAGCTTTTAAAATATTCAAAATCTGTGGCTAACATGATTTGAGCATTTCTCTAAATTCCCTTCCTTTAATTTCTAATTTTCTTGTAATATTCTGGCAGTTAATACATATGTCTGAAGCATTCACATCTTTTCTTAGAAGAACCTACTGTAGCTGTTTGTGTAACTTATTATGCATTCTATTCTTGTAGGTCATTTTTTAATACAAAAAGGAAGCAAAAAATCATAAGTTTAAAATGCAATTTCATTGAAAAGGTCAAACAGTAGTGGTGGTGCTTGCAGATAAGAATATACAAACTCCTTTTCAAAGTCTGCTTTATATTGAAATTCTTATAACACCCTCTCAAACCTAAGCATGCTGTACTGTGAGTCCCCATGGCATTAAATCCTATTAAACATGGATCAACAGAAAAAGTGTAACAAGGTTAAATTGTGTTCATTGAAGAGCCCTAATATGTTCATTCAGAAATAATTATGTACTTGGTAATCAGGTCAACAGCTACAGTTTACTTACCCATCTAAGGGTAAATCGTGTTGAAATCCTCAGCAGCTTTTAGGGAGAATTGTAAAGCTACAAGCATTGTGTAACGTGTGCTATTGTACAGAATGATAAGTACAAATTAAGCAAGCCAGTGTTCATAGAAAAACAAAATTACACAGTTGAATAACATGTGTTTATTTATTGGTTGATTAGTTTGGTTTGGTTTGTAGTTTGGTTTAGCTATCTATCTATCTATCTATCTATCTATCTATCTATCTATCTATCTATCTATCTATCTATCTATCTATCTAGCTAGCTAGTTAGTTAGTTAGTTAGTTGTGTCAATCCAATTTTTATGGCTGCCCATCTATCTCAGAAACTATTGGTGGATGGCAATCAAAAGCAAAATGGAAAAGAAACAGAACATCATCAGATTTGGAAGGGACTTTGGAGGTCTTCTAGTCCAACCCCATGTTTAAAGAGATCTTATACCATTTCAGACCAGTAGCTATCCAGTGTTGTGGTTGGCTCTGGCCCAGCTCCTGCCCCAGGGAATGTGGAGGTGGAGGCAGGGGAAACGTTAACATGTCCTAGGCCTGTTTTGTTGCTGGCAGAGTCAGGGAGTGCAGTTTCCTCGGACGAAGAAGAAGGTGGGGGTGATTTGGAAGAGGGGGGCTTGGCACACAGCCCAGGATTCCAATCACCATTATCTTCGATCGATTCGGATGACAAAGTATTAGACTCACGCAGGTGCAGACTTATGCATTGAAGAGACCAATTGAGGAAATATTACAGGAGATAAGAGAGGCCACCTGTGTTTGGGTGGGGCTCCAGTAATTAGAGCTGCTGCTATAAATAGCAGCGTGCTAGTTTGGCTGTTGTGGAAGATTATCTGATCGCAGTTCTTCAGGATCGTGCCTCGCTGTGTCTGAACTTTGTGGATTTTTCACGCCTTTGACATCAAAGCAGAGTAAAGTGTGTGTGTGTTTCACTTCGTGGGAAGAAGGAGGGCTGTGACGTTTCTTCACAGCTTCTAGCTAAGTACTTAAGGATTGATTAAGGGATTGGTACAGCCGACAAGGTTGCAATACAAAAAGAGTGCTTTTTTTCTTTTGAATTTTGTAATAAAGGACATTGTTTTGAATTTTCAAACATGTGTGTGTCTGAAATTTGTACCTGTGAATTTTCGGGAGGCTTCTACCAGAGAGCCGGGCAGAACATCCAGTCTCTTCTTTAAAAGTCTCCAGTGATGGATCATCCACATTTCACTGTTTAAGAAGCCGTTTTTAAAAGAAACATATTCATCATGCTAGTTTTGCCTCCAAATTATTTTGAGAACAGCTGACAATTCTTTCAGAACCTGGCAAAGTCCCTGGTATTTTTTTAAATTAATTATCTTAGTTATTGAAACACCATCTTTTCTGGTCAATTGTCATTGTTGGCTTGTTTTGTTTCATTCTACTTGAAAGCCAAACCTATTTAGCAGTCTTTTATTGGATATTATTTGTTATTTCCTGATTCTCAGTTTAGGGGACCTACAATGGTCAATCTATCCATTTATTTCCAAGCCATTTCTTCATAAAATATAGTCTGGTGGCAATGAGATTTTTCCTTTCAGGTGGATTTTATTTAACTCTATAGTATTGCTTCAATCATTGTGAAGTACTTATTGTAGGCTTCAGGCTGTATTTATGTTCAGGATTATTCTGTATGTTTATACCCGAATGCTCTGTCAAATTTGTTAAGGCTACACGAAACAACTCTATGCTACAACACAGATGGAGAGTCAGAGCTCATGTCTGTGATGAATCTTATCAAGCTGTTCTCATGCATGGATTTTGGACATGTAAGCCATTTCCTTATCTCTTGGCTACTTTTAGGAGGACCTAAAATGTGTTTGGCACTCTAAAATTCTGTGCAACAGCATGTAGAACATGCCGGACACAAAGAGACTCAGTTTGACTATTTACATCTATGCAGCCTGTAGTTAATCCTGTGCCAATTTCAAGATGTTGACAGAATCTTAGTTTTATAGCCCTCCATATTTAACCAATGCCTAGAATGGTGTTATGCATACATGAGCCTCACGCCAGTGTGTCTATGCCCAGGCTCATAAACATTTCAAGTTGTTGAATCTGAAGCAGGTATATTTATCTCCTAAACCCTAAATTTAACCTCTGTTTTCTAATTTGATAGCTCTTAATGTTTGTTGGTTATTCCCTACTTAGATTTAGGGTTAATTTCAATTATTTTATGGAGCAGGATTGTACATGTGCAGTTGTTAGCAAATTTTTTCTTCTGTATAACATTGCATTGTTTATTTTTTGGTACTTACACTTCTGGTTCATTCTGCACTGGATTTCCCCTACAGTTAGTTTAATCTTTCTTTCTTTCTTTCTTTCTTTCTTCCTCCCTTCCTTTCTTCTTTCTTCATCCTTCCATCCTGCCTTCTTTCTTTCTTTCTTTCTTTCTTTCTTTCTTTCTTTCTTTCTTTCTTTCTTTCTTTCTTTCTTTCTTCTTTCCTTTCTCTTCCTTCCTTCCTTCCTCCCTTTCTTTCTCCTTCCTTCCTTCCTTCTTTCTTTCTTTCTTTCTTTCTCTTCCTTTCTTCTTCCATCTTTCCATCTTTCTTTCTTTCGCCCATTCTTTGTTTGTTTCTTCTTTATTTCTTTCTCTTTCTTTTCCTTTCCTTTTCTCTTTCTTTTTTTTATAAGAAGAGTGACAAAACCTCTGGTCCCAGTGACCAACCAACATTCATCCTTGCAAGAATATATAGGAATTTATTTTGTGGTCCTGGACTACAAAAATTAAGCATCCTATTTGTTGCAGCATAATATTTGCTCAAAGAAAGATAAATGGCCAAATCACTTACAGGGCATGACTCCCAACATAACCATCACCATTGGATACAAAGAAATTGAATAGATGCCAGTCAAATCTAATGCAAGGCTGGCTTTGATTCCGGTCTGGTCTGGAACTGAATAAAATACATGTTTACTTGGGCCCAGCCCATGTAAACATGTTACTTATAAGACAGCAACCCAAAGAGCATGGATATAAACTTCAAGTTCCAAGCTTTGGACTGGATGATCTTTTCAGCAGTAGGCTTTAGGTCAATGGTACTCTCCTTCTACAGAAGAGCTCTCATCTGGGCTTCAAACATCCAGAGGTCCACTTGATAGAGCAGAAAGAAAGAGTAACACACAACCTTAGCCATCTGCTAGCATAGAAGGAGTAAAGGCAAAACTAAAAAGCAATGTCACTGCTGGCATGGAGACAGGAAGTTTCCAGTAGTGAAATCTGTGAACGTAGTCCTATACTGGACTAAATTCCATTGAAGCCAACCCTGGGAACCCTGGGAATCCTTGAACCATCTCTATGGGCAGACAACTGCTTTTGCCTTACTTTCTGTATAAAACCTTTCCTTCTTTTAAATGTGGACAGCTTTCTGAGTTCAGTATCAACGCCCTCTGCAATTTCCAGTCTTGAACGATTAAGAAACCTGTTAAACCTTTGGAGACCAGGGCATAGTTCCTCTAAAGACACGGATGCAACCCCCCTTCTGCAACAAGTTCTATATTTGCATATTCTGTTTCAAAGACCAAAACATTTTTCATTTTCTTTCTGTGAGGAAGACAGTAAAACCCTCTATAAGCATTCTAGTCTTTTCATTCTTTTCGATTTAGTTATTCAGATTTAGGATCAAGGGTGAAATCCAACATGTTTTGGAGCAGTGATTTTCAACCTTTTTTGAGCCGCGGCACATTTTTTACATTTACGAAACCCTGGGGCACATCGAGCGGGGGGGGGGGGGGGGGCTAAAAAAAGTTTGGACAAAAAAATTATCTCTCTCTCTCTTCCTCCCCTTCACTCTATTTCTTTCTCCCTCCCTCTTTCTCTCCCTTCCTTCCTCTTTCTTTCTCTCTCTCTCCATCCCTCTTTCTTTCTCTTCCTTCCTTCCTCTCTTTTTTGCTCTTTTTCTCTCTCCCTCCCTACCTCCCTCTATGTCTTTCTCTCTCTCTCCTTCCCTCCCTCTTTCTATCTCTCTCTTGCTTTCTTGCTTTCTCTCTCTTGCTCTCCCTCTCTTGCTCTCTCTCTTTCTTTCTCTTGTTTTCTCTCTCTTGCTTTCTTTTTCTCTCTCTTGTTCGCTTTCTCTCTCTTTCTCTCTCTTTCTTTCTCTCTCTCTTGCTTTCTTTCTCTCTCTCTTTCTTTCTTTCTCTCTGAGCTTCGCGGCACACCTGACCATGT
The DNA here is from genome assembly GCF_031021105.1 of Erythrolamprus reginae. Taxonomy (NCBI): domain Eukaryota; kingdom Metazoa; phylum Chordata; class Lepidosauria; order Squamata; family Dipsadidae; genus Erythrolamprus; species Erythrolamprus reginae. The sequence goes on along the minus strand of NC_091953.1, from coordinate 128,022,473 downwards.
CTCGCGGCACACTAGTGTGCCACGGCACACTGGTTGAAAAACACTGTTTTGGAGGACCAATAGCAGACATTTTGAGTAGTTCAAAGAACCAGAAAATACCACCTCTTGTTGGCCCTAGAGTGGGGTGGAAATGGAGATTTTGCAATATCTTTCCTCCAGGAAGGGGGAAGAAATGGGGATTTTGCAATATCCTTCCCCTGGAATGGGGTGGGGATGGAAATTTTGCAGTATCCTTCTGCCATGTCCGTCAAGCCATGTTTCTAGAGTGGCTAACAAAATGAGGATGAAATAGGTAGCTTTTTATACATTCTTTGGGGCTTTGGGATTGAGATGCCTGTTCATTGTAAAATGTACTTTCACCTGGGCTTCAGTGTGACCTTTTAGTATTCTAATTATTGTTGCCTGGTTCCCATTGTGGCTGGGAGGTCATGCCCTGTCCTTGGAGCTGAGTGGGGGAAATGTAGATTTTAGGAGTCTTTATTTTTCTTACTTTTCTAAAATCCCATTAGCTCCAGCCTTCTATAGGGGCTGTGGCTGAAGATATTTTGTTTATGAATGAGGTGGCCTGGCTTTCTTAATGTTCTGTCTAGGTCACTCCAGAAGCCAATACCAACCCAAAAAGAGAAGCCAGACACACTGGTAAAAGGCAAAGGCAGTTTTATAAAATTCAAGAAAAACACAGGTAACAGAAAATGTCCTTACAAACAGGAAAATGCTGTATCTTCAGATATATCCACGAAGGCCAAAAGTCCATGCAGCAATACAGAATTCTTGCTGCCAAGCCAAGGCTGTAGATAGCAGACCTACACCTCCCACAGATCTTCCAAAGCTGCTGGGCCACAAGCCAGGAACAGAGACGCCGAGAAACAAGACAGGATAACGCCACACCAAGCTGATAACACTCCACATGGCTTCAAGGGCTTGCCTGCCTTTTAAACCTTGCTGATGAGGACCACACGCAAACCCAGCTGTTTCTAATGCAATGGTGATAATATTTCTTTAACTGCTCCTTTCATTGCTCTGAACGTCTCTGTCTCATTCAATGACAGCTTGTGCGTCATCACTTAATGACTCCAAGCTACTGGCTGGGGAGAGGGCCCCCCCGGGGCTCTCATGCTATTCTCCTTCATCCTAATCCTGATTTTCCTCTCCCACGTCCGACTGTTCAGCCCCCTCCTCTGCGCTGTCAGTCTCCTCCGGGCATGGAGCCAGCAGAGACACAGCCAGTCCCTGAGCAGCCTCAGGCTGAATCACAACACTTAATAGGTACCAAATATTTATTTATTTTTATTTACTTATTAGATTTGTATGCTGCCCCTCTCCGTAGACTCGGGGCGGCTCACAACATATAATAAAACAATTCACAACAAATCTAATAAATTAAAAAAAAATTAAAAAACCATTATTAAACCAGACATACACACAGACATACCATACATAAATTGTATAGGCCCGGGGGAGGGGGGAATGCCTCAATTCTCCCATGCCTGACTGCAGAGGTGAGTTTAGGGAAGGCAAGAGGGTGGGGGCAGTTCTAATCTCTGGGGGGGAGCTGGTTCTAGAGAGTGGGGCCGCAACAGAGAAGGCTCTTCCCCTGGGACCTGCCAGACGACATTGTTCAGTCGATGGGACCCGGAGAAGGCCAACTCTGTGGGACCTAAATGGTCGCTGGGATTCATGTGGCAGAAGGTGGTCCCGGAGATATTCTGGTCCGATGCCATGAAGGGCTTTATAGGTCATAACCAACACTTTGAATTGTGACCGGAAATTGATCGGCAACCAATGCAGACTGCGGAGTGTTGGTGTAACATGGGCATACCTAGGGAAGCCCATGATTGCTCTCACAGCTGCATTCTGCACGATCTGAAGTTTCCGAACACTTTTCAAATATCTATCTCTAAAGACTTCAAGCTTCTGCATGAGGCTGCTTTCCTGTAGCAGAAAGACTGGGGTTTTCTTTCCTGCCTTTAAGAACGTGGGGTTTTTTTTGTCTCATTTTCCTTTAAGGTAAATGTATTATTCTGCTTCTTTTAATATTCCCCATAATATTTCATTCTTTAAGAGGTGAGGGTGGGGTTTCCCACAAAATGTACTCTTGTCAAATGTGGTTTGTGATTTTACTAATCCCCAGAAGAGCTCAAGTAGCTCAACTGGCTTTTGCTAACTCTGAGACTGCAAAGAGAGACGGATAAATTACACTTCTTTTTAACCACTTTATTTTAAGGATTTATGCTGGTTTTGTACTCACTCATCACTCAAAATTATTCATAATGATCACATCCAATTCTCATTCTGCCTTTCCTCTATCTGACTCCAAACTGACAGAGGCCTGGAGCTTCCCTCCTCACTCCCCTACAATGAATTTCTATATATTTTTATAGCTTTAAACTCATCTTCCACTTCAGAGTAAACCTCAATTACTTATATGGCTCTCAGAACGAATGTTTGAGCATTTTCTTTCTTACTGAAAAAGGCATAATAAAAAAACCCTGAAAACTGTTCTAAACTGTATTATTAAAAATGTATAGACAGAATAATGGTTATGCCATGAGTCATGTTCACTTCAATGGAATGGGAAGCTTGGAGGCTGAACTGAAATGCCAAATACATCATCTTCACGCTGGTATTCTCTTTTTCTGTGGACTGAAAGTGGAGTCATAACCTCCTATTTATTATACTTAGATGATATCCTGAGAGTATCTGCCCATCTCAGCAGATTGGATAGTGTAGGCATTTTCCAGGACTCTTCTCTTTAAGCGCAAGAAAGTTAATGAGACCTCAATCTACCTCTAATTAACTGGACCCTAAACAAATGCACGACCGAACCCATCCATACAACCCTATACAATGCTGTCACCAATCTGGGACTCGACCAACTAGGAACAAACAATACAAGACTCAACAGCTGCCTCAAACTCATATTCCACAAGAGCCAAAACATAATTTATGGACTACAAATAAAAGAATTATTTTCCAACAGCGACCACAGCATGATAGACTTTCATTCCTTCTTTCTCAGACTTTCATCATTGCTGAACTGAACCTCAGCCTCTACTTTACAGCAAAGTTTGTCAACTTCAGCAGCTTGAAAGGGAGTGGTCATCCTCTCCTAAAATTCCCCAGCCCATCATATATATTTTTAGGAGTCCACACGAGTCTGCGGAGAGGGGCGGCATACAAATCTAATATATTATTATTATTATTATTATTATTATTATTATTATTATCATCATCTTGTGTGCAGCAGTGTGCAGGAACTGCTAAAAAAAGGCAACACAGTTCTAGGCTGCATTAACAGAGTGATAGAATCAAGATCACATGAAGTGTTAATACCACTTTATATGGTCTTGGTAAGGCCACACTTGGGAGTATTGCATCCAGTTTTGATTGCCACAATGTAAAAAAAAAAAGATGTGGAGACCAGAAAGAGTGCAGAGAAGAGCAATAAAGATGATTAGGGGACTGGAGTCTAAAACATATGAAGAACAGTTTCAGGAACTTCTTACTGAAAAGAAGGACTAGGGGTGACATGATAGCAGTGTTCCAATATCTCAAGGGCTGCCACAAAGAAGAGAGAGTCAAACTATACTCCAAAGCACCTGACGGCAAGACAAGAAGCAATGGGTGGAAACTAAACAAGAAGAGAAGCAATTTAGAACTAAGGAGAAATTTCCTGACAGTTAGAACCATTAATCTGCGATATAGCTTGCCTCCAGAAGTTGTTATTGCTCCAACATTTTAAGTTTTTAAGCAGATGTTCGATAACCATTTGTCTGAAGTGGTGTAGGGTTTCCTGCCTAAGCAGGGGGTTGAAGACCCCTAAAGTCCCTTTCAACTCTGTTGTAGTTGTTGTAGTAGTAGTTGTTGTTGTTGCTGCTGTCAAGTTATGAAGCACCACTCTACCAGCTACAGAGACGCCACATAACAAAACATGCTTACAAATGTATAAATTCACTTTCTTGCATTTTCAAAATCTTTAGATGATGGGAAACTAGTCTCAAATTATTCTTAAAGTTGCTAATAAAAACATAGAAATTATCAGTACCCTGTTTCCCCGATAGTAAGACACCCCCGATTGTAAGACATATCGGGGGTTTCAGGGGGGGTCGGCTAATATAAGCCGTACCCCGAAAGTAAGACATATGTCTTACTTTCGGGGAAACACGGGGGTATTGCCACCTCCCTCTCATCTAGCTGCGCGCCGCTAATCTGCGCGCCGCTAATCTTCGTGCCGTTAATCTGCAAGTAACCCAAATTGATGCCGTCGATTTCCTGATAACCAGCTTTGTAATCCATTGTAATCCATGGAAGTGGCAGCAGAAGCCGCAGCTGGAGCCATCCCGCAGGTCAGAAACATGTTTAAAATAAAAGGGAGGTAGGGAGGTCGCCAGTGGGGAGTTTTCCAATATAAGACATACCCCGAAAGTAAGACATAGTGGGGCTTTTGGGGATAAAAAGAAAGTAAGACACTGTCTTACTTTCGGGGAAACATGGTATTTTTCCCCACAGGGAAAAAAAGTCTCTTTTTCATGAAATTCCTTATTTTTTAAATGGCACCTGTGTTGAGGCTGTCTTAGTAACTCAGCAGGTAATTAGGCAGATGGTGTATACGAAAAGTGCCTTTCTTTTTCTTAAATTATTTCCTTATTCATCTATGAATTCGAAGGAGATATTTACAGTCTTATTTCTAAGCATCTTTTCTTGGAAACAAATTAAAGGAAAAGGTTATAATGGCTGAGATAACACTATAAATAATGTCACAGAAATAGCATAGTTGCATTAATTTAAAGAAATGGATAATACTCAACATGGAGAAAAATTACTTGGGGGAAACAATGATAATGTACAATGAAATGATATTATCAAAGAAAAGAGAGAAATAAAAAGGCAATTTTGACTCAGATATGAAGTGAAAAATGATCATTCATATTTTTTTTCCTTCAATAAATTTTATTTGTTTTGGGTCTTTCAACATCTCATATAGTGAGCATTTATTTTCTGAGTTTCATACATCCATATAATATTTTTAATGATGAATTTGAATTCATTGTTCAATTCATATGAATTAAAGGTGAAATCATAATGGATGATAATTATTTTTAACAATATTTTTTGTTTTTAAAATAATTACAATCCATTACCATTTCATTTTCAATACATCTTTCTCGTTTCATTTCCTCTTAATATACGTCTTTAGTCTTCTTTCCCTCTTATTTTAGCTCAATTTTAATGCCAACAAATGAAGATGTGGTCATTTCCCAAATTATATTTCTAATATTAGTATATTTTACTTTACCTATTTCCTAAACATTAATTAAAAAATCAACTTATACTTTATCCGCTTGTCCACATAATTACTTTTTCCTTACAAAATATATTTCAAAATTACATATTCCAATATTTATATTTTCTTCCATTTTTCATTATTCATCTTTTCTTGTTATTTTATAACTTCATTTCTACTTGTTAGTCAATGTATTACAATGAACAATTTATTTACACTTACGTAATACTAGTAAATTGATTAAACTATACAAATTAATGCTAACTTTTTATCTCTTATATCCCAGCACCTATTACTTCCTTTCTACATGCTTCTATCATCAAACCTTTATTCAAAAATGTTTTTCATACAAAACATATTTAAACGTTACATATTTCCAAGCTTCATATATTCTATTATAGAATAGAATAGAATAGAATAGAATAGAATAGAATTTTATTGGCCAAGTGTGATTGTACACACAAGGAATTTGTCTTGGTGCATATGCTCTCAGCGTACATAAAATAAAATATACATTTGTCAAGAATCATGTGGTACAATACTTAATGATTGTCATAGGGGTCAAATAAGCAATGAAGAAGCAATATTAATAAAAATCTTAGGATATACGCAACAAGTTACAGTTATACAGTCAACATGGGAGGAAATGGGTGATAGGAATGATGAGAAAAACTAGTAGAATAGAAGTGCAGATTTAGTAGAAAGTCTGACAGTGTTGAGGGAATTATTTGTTTGGTAGAGTGATGGCGTTCGGAAAAAACTGTTCTTGTGTCTAGTTGTCTTTGTGTGCAGTGCTCTGTAGCAACGTTTTGAGGGTAGGAGTTGAAAAAAAATTTGTCCAGGATTTGAGGGGTCAGTAAATATTTTCCCCGCCCTCTTTTTGACTCGTGCAGTATACAGGTCCTCAATGGAAGGCAGGTTGGCAGCAATTGCTTATTATCAGGCTTATATTCAAATTGCCGCTCCTGTTTCCTCCCAAGAGATTCCTAGAGGGGCCCCATGGAGGCTTCTCCCCACCTTTTCCAGCCCTGTTTCCTCCCAGGAGATTCCTAGAGAGGCCCCACGGAGGCTTCCCTCTGCCTTTTCCAGTTACAGTTTTGGAGAAAATGGTTCTTGAGAAGAGGCAAAAAAAAATCTTGAACACTCGGTTCTTATCTAGAAAAGTTCATACGTAGAGGCATTCTTAGGTAGCGGTACCACTGTATTATGCTGCTCCAGCCCTCAAAGAAATACAATTTGACACCCCTGCGATAGAAATATGTCAGATGAAGTAAGGCATGGAATGACACACACACACCCGACAATTCCTTTTACTCACACTCCAAAACGAGTGCCATACAAATTAAAAGGCACTTCTGAACAATCCAGGGGAATCAGACATATAGGCCAAATGATTGGGTCTCTGTTGTCCAAATCTTAATTCCTTGTTCTAAAAGGTAGTTTGAAAACATTACTTTGAACCGGCAATTTTCTGTTTCTTTCAGGTGTGTGCCCATTTCTATTGTTTATGTGGCTCAGTTCCTGGGAAATGAACTGAGCTCATTGCTAAACACCATGAAAGCTTATTTCAAGTAGATTAAATATTATGTTCTTTCCACAGCTGAAAACATTACAAAATTTGAAAATAGTTTCTGTCAGTCTAACTTTCATCTAACGACATTCCTGTCTTAGTCTGGATATATGGCTCTATTGAAATATTTATCGTAATGTACCTTGTTTATAAAATAAATAAATTTTAAACACCCATACAAAAGAGTAATTGTGCTTGCTTTTATTTACAAATTCTGTTTTAGATTCACCAACAAGGAAAATGATGAAGCAGCAATAATTATATTTTATTCAAGGACTGAATTAAAGCCAAGAAAGATTTAAAAAGTTCTGTCTTGAGGAACCTATAAAAACAGCTTAAATTTAATCAATGTTAGTTGCATTCCAATGCTTATACAATTATTTTTAAAGTATGATTTCACTAATTATCTTCTGAAAATTAAGACTAGGGCCACTGATTGCTGTGAGTGATACAGAGAACTTTAAAAAGTGTGTGCTACACACACACACAGATACAGAAAGAGAGAGAGAGAGAGGAAGGGAGGGAGGGTGGGAGGGGGAGAGAGAGATGGATGTGATTGCTTATTTGTACATGGACTATCATTAAGTGTTTACCTTATGATTCTTGAAGAATTTGTATTTTCTTTTATGTACACTGAGAGCATATGCATCAAGACATAGTGTTCAATCACACTTGGCCAATAAAATTATGTTCTGTTCTGTTCTGTTCTATAAGATGTATTTACAAATTCAGTCCCAGGCTATATACCATGATATACCAATCCAATATAGGATTACAATCTATGTGGTTGATCGAGGTAAAACTACCTTATTTTAGTCATATTAGAATAGAATAGAATAGTATAGAATAGAATAGAATTTTATTGGCCAAGTGTGATTGGACACACAAGGAATTTGTCTTGGTGCATATGCTCTCAGCGTACATAAAATAAAATATACATTTGTCAAGAATCATGTGGTATGACACTTAATGATTGTCGTAGGGGTCAAATAAGCAATGAAGAAGCAAGATTAATAAAAATCTTAGGATATAAGCAACAAGTTGCAGTCATACAGTCAACATGGGAGGAAATGGGTGAGAGGAATGTTGAGAAAAACTAGCAGAATAGAAATGCAGATTTTGTAGAAAGTCTGACAGTGTTGAGGGAATTATTTGTTTAGTAGAGTGATGGCGTTCGGAAAAAAACTGTTCTTGTGTCTAGTTGTCTTGGTGTGCAGTGTTCTGTAGCAAAGTTTTGAGGGTAGGTGTTGAAACAGTTTGTGTCCAGGATGTGAGGGGTCAGTAAATATTTTCCCCGCCCTCTTTTTGACTCGTGCAGTATACAGGTCCTCAATGAATATTGTGCAAAGAACTAGATATATTGTTCCAATGTTTGAACAATATATATATATACCCCTTCCAAATGCCGGGGGGAAGTTTTCTTGTCCACTAAATACACCCAATTGAGAATGCCCAGCAAAAAGCTAAGGCCAACATTTTTGGGTCCATTCCCAATAGTTATAATTATCAAACTAGTTATTGTGCAGCTTGCATTGCCTAGAATATTGGGGAAAATACACCCAGTATTTCATCGCAGCTTATTAAAATGAGTGATGGGGTCAAATATAAGACCACAAACCCAACCACCACCTCCCCTGGTAGTAATGTAGGGAGATACACACTATGAAGGGGAAAAAACTTTAGAGTTCAGAATGTTTAGGGGTCAATTACAACATCTAATCAATTGGAAGGGGGTATCCTTTGTCCAAATCTATATGGATACAAAGTTAGAATGTAAAAACTGACAAGCTAGTTATACAAATCCACGATAAATACCCAGACAAACCAAAGGATCCTCCGGGTGGTGGTGGTGGTTAAGAATGTTGTATTGTTATTTTATATAACAAATAAGTATATGTATGTAGTGAAAGAAAATATTAATTGATGATAAGCAAATAATTATCTATGTACATATATTGAACACCATTGAAACTGAACGCTTTATATGTTCTATAAGGTTATAAGCCGATTTGTCTGTCTACTTTCTTTCATTTTTCTTTGTATGATTTGTTTGTTTAGATTGTTTTTTTATTATATGTAGAAACTTAACAAAGATTTTTTTTTAAAGGAATGCTGTATTAACCCCCTTTGTTATTCTCTTTTTTTTTTCTTGTCGGACACAATCTTTTCCTGAGGGGAGGCCGCCAGTCAAGCCAATACCATTTTAGATGGGGTCTTTGGCCTACTACACTTTATGCTATTTTATATGATATTCTTAGCTGTGGGAAATTGGAAGAGGGAAGTCTGCATGCAACCATAACAAATTCCTTCTAGATGTTCAAGGTCATCCTTTGTCTTCACACTTCTGCACCTGAATGGAAGAAGATGGGAGTTGCGGCCAAGTTGGCAAATGAAGATGATGGACTTGAGGGTGTGGGGACAAGAGATTGAACTTTCAACTGGGTGGAGAAACCCCTGGGACTTCAGATTTGGGTTTCTACCAGAAGTGCCAACATGGGTCTTGAACTTTGGAACTTTGAGGAATACTTTGCCTCGGACTCTGATGTAATTTTTGATGTTATTTGGAACCCTGACAGATAGATAGTGATGGAGAAAAGACATCTATGGGATCTCTAATAGCTGACATCAATTTGATGGTACACAATTAATCAACCAACTGTAAGTTACTGATGGGTTAAGAATCTCCCTCTCTCTCACACACACCCTTAAAAAGGCCAAAACGAAGCATATGTTCTATACAACAAAGCAACAGCTTGAAGCATTTTTATTTATAGAAAAGACTTTGGCTTCATAAATCATATACTGGAGTGCATGTTGACTTTTGGATAATCTTCCAGTTAAGGAGGCAGTTTGTGACTTGCCATGGCAAAACCCTCCTGCCAGACATTTTTATTATTATTATTATAAACTTTATTAATTTTCAATTTAAAAAGACATACAAACTTACAAAGATTTAAACACATATTAGGGGTTACAATTACCCCTCTTCTTGAAGTCAATTTTTAATACAGAAAAAAGGATAAAATCTTAAATCTTTAGCTCAAACTAATATTCTAATTGAAAAGAAGAACTATTGTTTACATATTCTAATAGACATAAAGTTAAATTGATAAAATAGAAAAGCCAACAACACTAAAAAAAATCAATAACATTTAATTATATTCATACCGTTCTCGTTACCTTATTTTCAACTTTATTCTTATCTATCCATGTATAAACTTTATCCCAAATAATATAAAAGTCAGATTCTTCTTGATCATTCAGCCTTCTCATCATCATATCCATCTCTGCACAATCCAGAATTTTTTTTAACTACCTCCTCTTTTTTGGGGATATCTTCCCCTCTCCAATTTTGTGCATAAACTATCCTAGCGGCTGTTAAAGTATGTACAACCAGAAAAAAAATATCTTTTTTATATTTCTGTTTAGCTATGCCTAGGAGATAAAATGCCAGATATTTTTTTTAAAGACTTCCCATCACATTTTTTTAAAACACAAATGGTCCTTCTTTCTAAGATAAGTCTGGGGGGGATACGGACGGACGGACAGAAATATGTGAGTTCTATGGAAGAGGGGAAGGAAAAACATATCTTTCCATTTTTTCCCCATTGCAATATCATAGGGGAAAAGTATCATTTTGTTCCTTATTTGTAACTGGGAATGATAATTTGTGTTCTTAAAGCTTGTTTTGTAACTGAATGTGGATTCGGGTTTGGCAAAAAAACCAAAATTAAACAATTATCTTGAGAGCATGTTATTTATGGAAAAATTATAGTTGTTCCGTAGGCTGTTAAATTGAGATCTGTTTTGAGATGGCGGAAGATAAACATTAATCAGTAATAACAGAGCATTATTGAGTTTTAACAGCACAGAAATTGCATAGCGTTCTATTGGATCTAAGAGTGCGTAATATTTGAACATAACTTAGTTGATATTTAAACCAGCGCACAATCTACCATGTCTTGTTCCAGGCACTGATGGAAGCAAAGGGGATTTATATCCTTTTTAAATGCAAGCTGTTTTCAAGGTTTATAGTAGTTGGGACACATTCTAAGTTGAGAGAAACCGCCAGTGATTCCTGGTACATAATGCAGCTGTAGCACATAAGATAGATTCCATTTTCTTCCCCTTGTTTCAATGTCTTTATTGATACCACCACAGAGAGAAACACCCAAACACCCAAACAGTCACTCATGCCCTCATCACCTCGAGGCTCGACTACTGTAATGCTCTCTACATGGGGCTACCTTTGAAAAGTGTTCGGAAACTTCAGATTGTGCAGAATGCAGCTGCGAGAGCAATCATAGGCTTTCCCAAAAATGCCCATGTAACACCAACACTCCACAGTCTGCATTGGTTGCCGATCAGTTTCCGGTCACAATTCAAAGTGTTGGTTATCACTTATAAAGCCCTTCATGGCACTGGACCAGGGTATTTACGAGACCGCCTTCTGCCGCACGAAAACTAGCGACCGGTTAGGTCCTACCGAGTGGGCCTTCTCCTGGTCCCATCAACAAAACAATGTCATTTGGCGGGGCCCAGGGGAAGAGCCTTCTCTGTGGCGGCCCCGGCCCTCTGGAACCAACTCCCCCCCGGAGATTAGAATTGCCCCCTCCCTCCTTGCCTTTCATAAACTCCTTAAAACCCACCTCTGTCATCAAGCATGGGGGAACTGAGACATCTCCCCCTGCCTATGTAGTTCTAGTGCATGATATGACTGTATGTATGTTTTTTTATATTGGGGTTCCTTGCTTTTAGATTTTTAAATGTACAATTGTTACCTTAGATTTTAATTATTAGATTTGTCAATATATATTGTTTTTATCACTGTTGTGAGCCGCCCCGAGTCTGCGGAGAGGGGCGGCATACAAATCTAATACATAATAATAATAATAAAAACACACACACAAACCTCTTTGCTCTATCAAAAGACCAAAGAAGTTGGATCTTCTGGAAACATTTCTAAGTAAAGAGATAAGCAGTCATAAGAAGTCAGGAATCAGAAAACTCTGGGAACAGAAACAGCGCCAGTTCTAAAATGTGACATCCTTTGAATCTTGCAGCCCCACCTCAAACAGATCTGGCTGTTTTTGAAAGGAAGGCAAAAATCCACAGTGGTTCAGCCAGAAACAGCAAGGCAGGAAAAAAATGTGCAAAACTACAAGCGCCTTTAGTCTGTTGTGTCACGCTGAGGACTTTAAAAAGTCTACCCAACACAACGGCCATGTTCTTGGAGACATCTGAAGAAGAGAATAAAACAGAACTGAATGGTCCTAAGATTGATTCCCTTCGCTTTCAAGCATCTTATTGACCCCCAGGGATGCCTGGAGCAAACGTACAACACATACTTCTGCATGTTTACTTAAAAGAATCAAGTTTCCTGATAAACCTTTTCTTTTCCCTATCCGGAATTCCCCCCCACCCCCTAGAAAGTGAAACACACTTATAGATCTATGCCAGTGATGTCAAGATGTCTGATCCTTTGGGTCTTCCTTAATCTTAATAGATAAATTAGTGAAGATTGGACTTAATCCCTAGATAGTTCAGTGGATTTCAAGCTGGCTGAAGTGTAGACATCAGAGAGTTATTGTTAATGGCGAGTATTCTGAGCAGAGACAGGTTACAAGTGGTGTGCCACAAGGGTCTGTTCTGGGTCCTATTCTTTTTAATATGTTTGTGAGTGACATAGGACAGCGTTTCCCAACCGGTGTGCCGCGGCACACTGGTGTGCCGCGAGACATGGCCAGGTGTGCCGCCAAGCTTCAGCTGGGCGGGGCGCTGCCGGTACTTCCGTCCTGGGGCTCCCGCTCGCAGCTGTCTCCTGCTCGATGCCGCGGTTTTCGGCGCTCTCCTGCTGGGCCCCAAAGAAGGAAGGCAGGAAGAAGGAGAGCTCCATTCTTCGCATCTTTTTCCCGCCTTCTTTCTTTGGGGCCCAGCAGGAGAGCGCCGAAAACCGCGGCATCGAGCAGGAGGCGGGGGACAGCTGCGAGCGGGAGCCCCAGGACGGAAGTACCGGCAGCGCCCCGCCCAGCTGGAGCTCCTCTTTCGTCAACGGCAAGTGTCCGATGGGAGCGGCGGGGGGGTGGCCGCAGCGGCCGCAGGCAGTCGGGGGAGATGGCGGCGGCGAGAGGGATCGCTCGCGCTCTCTCTCTCAGCTGACTGCAAGTGGGAGCCCTGACGGTGGCGGTTGGATGTTCTGCTGGACGTCGTACATGCTGGCGCTGCGTGCCTGGCATATACGGTGTCCATCACCACGTCCAGCTGCCGCCGTCAGGGCTCCCGCTTGCAGTCAGCTGAGAGAGAGAGAGAAAGAGAGACATATAAGAGGCAGAGAGAGAGAGAAAGAGAGACATAGCAAGAGAGATAGAGAAAGAGAGAGAGAAAGAGAGACATAGCAAGAGAGGCAGAGAGAGAGAAAAAGAAAGAGAGACATAGCAAGAGAAAAAGAGAGACTTAGCAAGAGAGGCACAGAGAGAGAGAGAAAGAGAAAGAAAGAGAGACATAGCAAGAGAGACAGAGAGAGAAAGAGAGATAGCAAGAGAGGCAAAGAGAAAGAAAGAGACATATAGCAAGACAGTGAAAGAGAGAGAGAGAGCAAGAGAGAGAGAAAAAAGCAAGAAAGAGATAGCAAGAGAGACAGAGAGAGAGAGTAAGGGAGAGAGAAAGACATAGAGGAAGGGAAGGAGGGAGAGAGAAAGAGAGCAAAAAAGAGAGGAAGAAAGAAAGAGGGATGGAGAGAGAGAATGAAGGGAAGGAAGGAAAAGAGAGAAAGAGGGAGAAATAGAGCGAAAGGGAGGAAGAGAGAGGGTTTTTTTGTCCAAACTTTTCTTTAGCCCCCCCCCCCCTTTCAGTGTTCCCCAGGATTTTGAAAATACGAATAATGTGCCGCGGCTCAAAAAAGGTTGGGAAACACTGACATAGGAGAAGGTTTGGTAGGGAAGATTTGCCTATTTGCCGATGACTCTAAAGTGTGCAATAGGGTTGATATTCCTGGAGGGGTCTGTAATATGGTAAATGATTTAGCTTTACTAGATAAATGGTCAAAGCAATGGAAATTGCACTTTAATGTTTCCATATGTAAAATAATGCACTTGGGGAAAAGGAATCCTCAATCTGAGTATTGCATTGGCAGTTCTGTGTTAGCAAAAACTTCAGAAGAGAAGGATTTAGGGGTAGTGATTTCTGACAGTCTCAAAATGGGTGAGCAGTGTGGTCGGGCAGTAGGAAAAGCAAGTAGGATGCTTGGCTGCATAGCTAGAGGTATAACAAGCAGGAAGAGGGAGATTGTGATCCCCTTATATAGAGCACTGGGGAGACCACATTTGGAATACTGTGTTCAGTTCTGGAGACCTCACCTACAAAAAGATATTGACAAAATTGAACTGGTCCAAAGACGGGCTACAAGACTGGTGGAAGGTCTTAAACATAAAACATATCAGGAAAGACTTAATGAACTCAATCTGTATAGTCTGGAGGACAGAAGGAAAAGGGGGGACATGATCAAAACATTTAAATATGTTAAAGGGTTAAATAAGGTTCAGGAGGGAAGTGTTTTTAATAGGAAAGTGAACACAAGAATAAGGGGACACAATCTGAAGTTATTTGGGGGAAAGATCAAAAGCAACGTGAGAAAATATTATTTTACTGAAAGAGTAGTAGATCCTTGGAACAAACTTCCAGCAGACATGGTTGGTAAATCCACAGTAACTGAATTTAAACATGCCTGGGATAAACATATATCCATTGTAAGATAAAATAGTATAAAGGCAGACTAGATGGACCATGAGGTCTTTTTCTGCGGTCAGTCTTCTATGTTTCTATGTTTCTATCTACTATTCTTTCAAAACAATATAAAGTCACTTTCCATCCTATTTTTAATTGAAAATCTGTTTTTTTTAATGCAACTAAACAAACCTATCCTAAAAGGCTTTGACTTTATGACCGTTGTTCTATAGAATCACCAACCCATTTATGAATGCTCTGATGCTTCTGCAATTTGCAAAAAGAAAATTAATGAATATCCACGAAAGTTTTCAATAAAAAAACTCAAACTATCTTATTTTTTAAAAAATCAGCTTTTCAGTTTCACCTCCTTGAAATTGACTTGTGTATCATTATATGCATGAAAAAAATTGTTCAACGAAGACTTCTCACTCGCATAGCGTGGCAAAGGAGCTGAGATTTTTCCCATAGACTCACATGGGGCTTGTATACTCAGCTCAACAAAATAAGCCTTTTCTCCCCCTGTTTTCTGAACGGAACAGCTGATCAAACCAGAACAGCTAGTGTAATAGAAAGGATCATTTATACATTTTTTTAAAAAAAGAAATCTCACTAGTTACTTTTCCAGGAAGCAAGGAAAGAGTTAATTTCCAATACAGGACCATTATTTAGCCTATTCTGCATAAGCAAACAGAGGTAAGCCATAAGGTGTGTTACAAACTATGTGCGTCATACAATAGAGGGAACACACACATTGCAGTCACAGGTTTGGTATGGAAACCTGGAAGACTGGGTTATAATATTGGAAATAAGTAACCCATAAATGAGCTAAATTTCATAACCTAGTTTTCATTAAAATGAAGCACATGAAAGTTGAAGGAAACTTTCCCATAACTTTGTCCCACTGTTTTGCTGATTGGATTACATTCTCTCTCTCTCTCTCTCTCTCTCTCTCTCTCTCTCTCTCTCTCTTGTTTGATGGTTTTAAAATATTAATTATTTTTTTTCAAAATGTGCTCTGTGCAAAGGGGGCAAATGGTGGATAAGAAAGACAAATGAAGTAATACAGATTTTTTTCTTCTACTTCTATTCATTTGGAACAGTGCCATACAAGTTTTTTAAAAAAAAATTAAGCAGTTTTCAGTGAGTTGAGCATCACTGAACTTCAGGGACACCTGTTCACTTGAATTTTTTGAGAAATGATTGTGGATGATATGTCTTAACATCATTGAAAAGTAGCTAAATTTCTAAGTATTAGAAACTTCACTAGGCAACTTAGAAAATATGATTCAACACTCTCCAAAGCTTAATATTAGATCTATAAGGAGGAAGGGAGAGAGGAAGGAAGGAAGGAAGCAAGGAAGGAAGCAAGGAAAAAGAAAAGAAAGAGAGAGAGAGAAGGAAGGGAAAAGGAAAGAGGGGGGAGAAAGGGAGGGAGGGAGGAAAAAAGAAAGAGAAGAGAAAGAGAGAGAGAAGGAAGGAAGGATAAAGAAAGAGAAGAAAGGAAGAAAAAAGAAAGGGAGAGAGAGAGAAGGAAGGGAAAAAGAAAGAAAGGAAGGAATGAAGGAAGGAAGGGAAGAAAGGAAGGGAAGAAGGAAGGAAAGAAGGAAGGGAGGGAGAGAGCAAGGAAGGATTTGAGCCTGTAGATATAGACATTATAGTGAAGCAAATTCAATGCATCTGAAATGTCATAATTCTAAATAAAATATTTCAGGAGATCAATGATCATTTAAACAACTGAATAAACAGTTATAAACAAGTCAGTCAGGGTTTGGTTAGCTGTATGACAGGTGCTAGACACATTTCAGCTAAAAAGTACATAGGTCAGCAAAATCCTAATGGCATTGCCAAAAATTCCTTTATTTCTAGCAACATAGAAAATTGTTCCCACTATACTTGGCTTGTTTTTCTTTTGATATGAGATCTAGTCAAGAATCTTTAAGTCTCTTGGCTTTTAATAGGTGAGATTGCATGTCAATATTCGCTGAAGCAAACAGGTCTCAATATGCTTAACTTTGATCAAATCAGCTGGTGGGAATCTAACAAACAGAAGTGCTTTCTAACTTTGAAATTCAAGCCATCCCAGGGGTAGATTAAACGGAAGAGCAATTTAATAATTAGTCAAAATAGATTTTCAGCTCTGTTCAGTGTTATCGGGAAGAAAGGAAGATACTACTTTTGAAATAATGTTTCAAACTAAATTTTAAAACTGCAAAAATCTTACCAGTCCAAATTGAAAAATTTTAGGCAAATTCATATGAAACTCTATACCAGCACATCTATTCAGAAGCAATTAATGGAGCTTTTACTCCAACCTTTTGGGAATAACAAAAGATCTCCAAATACTTTGTATAAAACTGGATTGGACTGGTTCCAAGTGGGGCTATTCAAATCTGTAAACTCCCCCCCTTTCCCCCCTTCTGTTTTTATTTTTTATTTTTTTTATTAAATATACTGTATACATTAAAAACAGGGTACAGAAAGGCAAAGGGAATATATATAATGTTACCCCCTTCTGTTTTAAATGACCTTCACTTTGTTTTATCCCATTTCTAAATCCGTTTGGATAAATCAACCTATCAATAAAATTGGATGCAGAAATCATAGGCAATTCCATGCATAATTCTTATGAGACAAAAAGCTTTGCATAGTTTCCTGTTACACATTTTTAATCAGCAACTTTTGACTACTAATAGGGAATTTTCCATTTTGTATAACTATCTTGAGTACATAGAAGCATGAATGTCCACGTATAACAGTAGTCCCACTTATACAAAAATCCACCTCTTTTAGTCCTTCAAATTTTGACTAGAAACAGAAGCAATGATAAGAGGGACATTAATTCCAAAGCTGATCTAATTAATAATAATATTGGATTCTTTGTAAGAGCTTGGGAGACAAGATGTTATTAGCTTTCTGGGGAAAAGTAGTATATAAACACAAACACAAAAATTAAGAATTCTCTCTCTATGTCTGTCTGTCTGTCTGTCTGTCTGTCTGTCTTTCTCTATCCATCCATCCATCCATCTATTTGCAATCTCAAAATAGTGCCTGTGGCAATAATTTATGATAATTAAACTATGTATTTAAGTAAGGAAAGCCACATGTAATCTTACAATGTTGACATTTTGGGTCATGCAATCCTTTGATTGCAATGGTTTACAACATAATATTTAACCTTCTGCACAAAAATCCAATTTAAGACCAAGGCATCTCAAGAAATTGGATCCAGAAAAAAAATATTTATTATTTTATTTATTAATTAATTGGATTTATGTGCCACCCCTCTCCGAGGACTCGAGGCGGTATGAAAATTGCATGAGTACTAATATACACTATTAAAGCCGAACACTGTTGAGGAATTAATTTAGACAGGGCACATCAACTTGTGTTGAAAAAGTTAGAGCAAGGAGAGTTTTTTCACAAAAAAGCCCAGTTTTCTTGCAGCCTTAAGAAATCTGTTTACTCTAGAACTCCCAAAGAGAAATACGGCATTCCTGGGCACCAGATCTATAACTTAAGGAAAGTTTGAGCTTGGAAATGCTGTAGGTGCCAGTGAGAATGATTGAAACGGGACTTAACTGTCCCTTGGAGCGATTTAAAGCACAGCGTCATCTCTGCTTCATAGCCGTCTCTATCTACCAGTTCGGTGATCAATTCGCTACGGAATAACCTAGAAAGTTGTTTTAAACCCCTGATGTACCTAACGTTGCTAAGCATCTGCTTAGATAGCACGCTTGCAAAACCCAACTACGCCACTGTGTTGTTGGAGTGCGTAAACGAGTTAGTGGCTTCCCCCGCCAGATTGGCAGGCGACCCTGCGATTTCTTCTCCGGCGTCCGAAGTTCAGTCGCGGCACGGACGGACCGAAAGGAGGACGCCTTCTTAAATAGTCTTTAACCCCCGGGGGAGGAGGAGGAGGAGGTTGGTGGGGAGAAGAAGAAGGAGAAGGAGGAGGGGAAGAGGAAGAGCAGGAGGGGAAGAGAAAGAGGAAGAATAGGAAGAGGAAGAGGAAGAAGAGGAGGAGGAGAGGAAGAGGAGGAAGAGGGAGAAGGAGAAGAAGCGTCAAGCTGTTTCTTGGCGCAGTTTACTCAAAAGTCAACGCGAAGAGAAGGAAACCTGCACGCAGGTGGAGGGGGGGGGCATGCTAGAGAAACGACCGGCTTAACCTAGGAATCCCAACTTCGAGAGTCCTCGGTTTCTTAAAAGCCAACTCACCACCCGTCATCGCGCCAAATCCCGGGTAAAGCTAGCGCCCAAACTTGCCGGGCTTCAAAGGTTTTCTCTCCCCATAACTGAGCAAAATAAGGCAAGGTTGGGCAGGGCAAAGCAAGGCTAGGAAGCCGCGCGATGTTGGCCTTTCCTTGGCGGATCAGGGGCGCTTCTCCGGCCTGGCAACGCTCGCTGGCTCGTTTGGGTAGCTTACCTGTGCGCGGCGCCTTCACCTGTTGCCCGGCCGCCTCCATCGGCGAAGGGCAGCGGCTCCCCCTTGACTTCTCGCAGGACTAGCGCCTTCTCCTCCGGGCGGGGGAACTCGGCGAAGTCCCCCCCGCTGCTTCCTCCTCCTCCACCTGGCCTTTCGTCCAGAGACTCGACGTAGAAGATGGTGCGGGGAGCCGGCGGGGGACCTTGCGGCTCGGCCAGCCCATGGAGCCGGGTGGCCGGCAGCGACGTCCCGTTGAGGGGCAAGGGGGAGACTGCGCAGGGCGGCGGGCAGGCGGCGGCCGAGGACTGCGAGGGCGAGGCGGAGGAGGCTTTCTTCCAGAAGGCGCCTCCTCCGCTTCGCTCCTGGCTCTTCAGCAGCCGGCTCTGGCTCGGGCCCCAGTGCTCGAAGCTGCCGTCCGGTTGCAAACAGCCGCCCGCGGGCGCCGCCGGGTGACTGAACAGTTTCCAGCGGAGGCGCAAGATGTGCTTCACGTCAAAGTCCTTCCTGCTCGAGTTCGACATCCTGCGGAGCCGGAGGCGAGGGGCTGGCGCTGTTTTCTCCCGGCTCGGCCGGGACGCGCTGCTGCTCCGGCGGCTGAGCCGAGGCGAGCCCCGGAGGGGACAAGGCGAGCCGCGCCGCGCCTGGCAGGGCCTCCCAGCGCCGGAGTGTCCGCAGCGCCGGAGGCGCAGGAAGCAGCCGGGCTGCTGCCGAGCGACTGAGATGGGAAGGAAAGCACGCTACGCGAAGTAGTAGCCCCCTCCTCCCCTCCTCTTCCTTCTCGCTTCCCCCCCTCCCCAACCACCACCGCTCGGCTCAGCAACGGCGGAGGTTTCACCTGGAGCGCCCGGTATTTTTGCGCTCCGATGGAGAGGAGGAGCCGAGGACCCGTGCGTAAAGTTGCCGGGCTTTTAAGCTCTGGGTTAGTAGCTGGGGAAAAAGACGGGAGGGGAGCTGGTGGGCGGACGAGAGGACGAGCGGGGGTCTTTCCTGAGCAAGGGGAGGGGGGTGCTAGAGCTCCCTGGCGCCCCCAACCGGGCTGGCTTCTCCAACGTTGATCTCGATTTTCTTTCCATCAGCTTCATTAGGATTCCCATGGGCTGCCTCAGTTTCCCCTCGTGTTTTTCCCCACTTCCCATCCTTTGAGGTCTTTGAAAATAAACCTGGAGAGACCTCATCCAAGAAATAAACTCTGCGGTTTCTTCCCTAACTCCCCAAAACTTTAACCTAAGACTTTCTATTATTGACCCCATTCCTAAGAGGTCTGTAAGGGGCATGCATAAGTGCACCAACGTGCCTACTGACCCGCTCAAGGTTGACCCATCCTTCCATCCTTCCGAGGTGGGTAAAATGAGAACCAGATTGTTGGGGGCAATATATACTAAGCCTGCACTACTATTATTACTACTTTTTTTCTCATCATTCCTATCACCCATTTCCTCCCACTAATGACTGTATGACTGTAACTAGTTGCTTGTATCCTTAGGATTTTTATTAATATTGATTGTTTTCTCATTGCTTATCTGACCCCTATAATCATTAAGTGTTGTACCTCATGATTCTTGACAAATGTATCTTTTCTTTTATGTACACTGAGAGCATGTGCACCAAAGACAAATTCCTTGTGTGTCCAATCATACTTGTTCAATAAATAATTCTATTATCTATCTATTTATCTGTCAATCCGCCCATCCATCCATCCATCCATCCATCCATCCATCCATCCATCCATCCATCCATCCATCTATCTATCTATCTATCTGTTCTGTCTGGGTTTTCCCAGACCTCAACACCAACTGAAAAAACAGCCAGACACTCTGGTAAAAGCCAAAAGTATTTTATAGCTGGAAAAAATAAGCACAAAGGAAAACCTGTCTTCACAACAGACAAGCTATAATAGGTTACAGCAGGGTCCTGATGTCCAGTCAATACCACAAGCTTCTTGCTGGCACCCCCCCCCAAGGTTTCAATAGTCCAAGGCACAAACCAGGATTGTAAGCCACCAAAGTTCACAGACAGGTCTCACGAATCTCCAAGATAAAACTCCACAAGCCAGGAAGGGTGGGTCCGCCTTTTATCCTTTCCCAAGAGCACCACACCCAAACCCAGCTGTGACCTCTAATGCTGGAAATACTTAGCCAATTGAGTCCGTCTCTGATTAGCTCTCCTTTGTCGCATATCTATGATGTCTTGAGCATTTTCCCCTAAGGAATCCAGGCTGCTTGCTGGGGAGAGCTCCCACTGGTGGGACTCTGGCTGTCCTTCTTCTTCAGCCTGGGATTCCTCTTCCTCGTCAGTCTGCACCTCCTGTTCCTCAGCCTCTCCCTCTGAGCTGGAAACCGACAGAAGGTCAGCCATTCCCGGAGGGGTCCCAGACTGAACCACAACATCTATCTATCTATTATCTATCATCTATCCATCCATCCATTTATCCATCCATCTATCTATAATTCATTCATTGCGGTATTTCAATATTTCCTTATATCATTAGTTTTTTCTCATCATTCCTATCACCCATCTCCTCCCACTTATGACTATATAACTGTAACTTGTTGCTTATATCCTTAAGGTTTTTATTAATATTGATTGTTTCCTCATTGCTTATTTGACCCCTATGACAATAATTGAGTATTGTACCTCATGATTCTTGATAAATGTATATTTTCTTTTATGTACCCAGAGAGCATTTGCACCAAAGACAAATTCCTTATGTGTTCAATCACATTTGGCCAATAAATAATTCTATTCTATTCTATTCTATTCCATTCCATTCCATTCCATTTCACTCCACTCCACTCCACTTCATTCCACTCCACTCCACTCCTTTCCACTCCACTCCATCCTTTGGTACAACACAAACAGTAGTGAGAAAAACATTCTCCCCTCCTCCCAAATCAATTCACCACCAGCAAAACAAAAAGCAACTGTGTCAACCATATTCAAACAACTTGAGTTTGAATAGAGGTTGCCTGAACCATTAAGCAATCTTCTCTTTCTAACTGGGAAAATATGAAATGCTTTACATTGGAAAGGCAGAGCAAGCTTAGGGCTGCCCTTCCACTACACAGACAATAGAGAACATTATATTCAACTCCGATATTGCCAGTAGCCTAGGGATATTTATCTACCTGGTGGGTGAAAGGAGTGCAAAGATTGAAGTGTTCAATTGGAATGTTATTACGGGAGGAATGGCTTTGTGGTTAGATGCTATGAGAGGACTGGTAAAACCATGTTACAGTGCATTGGCTTCTAGCTCATAAATCATCATCTAAAATGCACGAATGACTAGAGGCAATAAAATGGTAAACAGACTAATGGCAAATCACTTTTCATACTATGTTTGAAGGTGGGGAACATGTCTCTCCTTTTGAATGAATGAATGAATGAATGAATGAACAAATCAATCAATACATTGGTACAGTAAATATAAAGGTGTTTCTTGTCCTAAAATGCTGTCCAATTAAACACCATTATAAGTTGCTGTAAATGCAATTGATGGAACGTACAGAATATCTTTCCCAACTCATAGTGGGATATTTTTGATCCATTACTTTTTAAAAAAAATCCCATCATATACAAAAAAAAAAGAATTCAAAGCATAGATATTGATCCTTGATTAACAGTTCAAGTTCTGTTTGATTTAGTACCAAACTAAATTAACTTAGTTAGAAGCTTTAGTTCAAGGTTGGTTTATTTCTCTATTTATAGAAATGTACATGTGTTTTAGCATAATAAAAACTCAGGACATTCCGATTTCACAAAAGAAAATGCACCATTCCAACTTTTAAATTGTTAGTGTATGCTAAAGGCTGATCAATAATTATCCATCTTCAAATTTTTCAAGGCAAAGCATGACCAAAAATACTTAGAAATTAATACTTTTTTCAGTCACTTTGTTCCAAGACTTCAATTAGCTGTTCAGGACAAATATATGAGGCCTATTTAAAATGAAAGACAGCTTGAAAAACAACAAAAACAATTGATTGCAGCTAATTTCATTTGAATGGCAGAAAAGAGAGGAAAGTTGTTTATTTAGAAGACTAAAAAGATTCAGAAAAATGCAATGCAAAAATATTTCTATACCGTTGCTACGAAAAACAGCATACATATGTTTGTATTCTCACCAGTAATCAATTTAACTATTTCCATTAATGTTAACCTAAATATTTTTTCCTTTAGTGGAAGGTTTAAATTCTGAACACTATCATAGAATACTAGCTAAAAGTGTAGAAAGAAATAAAATTCATTCAACTCCAGCAGCAGAATTAATGTTGGGCAAGAAAAAAATCTAGACTGAACAGAATATAAAGTTTTGTTGCCAGTTATAATTTATAAATGGGGGGGGGAAAGGCAATAAACTCTCTTCACACAACAATGAAAATAGAGAAATGGAATACTGTACATTAGAAAGACGGCACCTTTCTATTTTAAATTGTACATAGTCCTACTCTCTCTCTCTCTCTCTCTCTCTCTCTCTCCCTCTCCCTACATTCATTCATTCATTCATTCATTCATTCATTCATTCATTCATACATACATACATACATACATACATACATACATACATACATACATACCCGTGAGCTCAAAAACCAGTACTACTGAGAAAATGTATACATGATTGCAGTATTAAATGCTATTACTCCTAGTAGTTATAAGTCTACAGTTTGACTGTTTCCAAGTGACACTTCTAAGTCACAGGTACACAAAGCTGGGCAATACTAGATAATTTGAATGTGGTGTTATTTAATATCAATATTGATATTGATCCTCCCCCTCCTCCTCCCCCTCCTCCTCCTCCTCCTTCTTCTTCCACATCTGTTATCGGACATTGGAGATCATGTTGGCGATCCTATTGTTATCAACAGCCACATGAAAAAGTGCTTCTGAGTTTTGTCCAAACCAGTCTCTTAGATTTTGAAGCCATGATATTCTTCTTTTGCCTGGACCTACGTTGCCCTCAACCTTTCCTTCAATAAATAAACTAAAGAATTGCAATCTTACAAGAGCTCCAGCATTTGTGTTGGTGACCTGGGGTCATTTTGACAGACATATTCAAAAATGAAAATGGCAAAATAAGCCTGAGCAACATAACCTGAGTGACATAATACTTTGCCCTTTTCGAAATGTAAAAAAGGTTAAGGCAAAAGTTTCCTGTTCCGATCATTTCTTAGCTGAGAGAGTCAGCATTATCCAAAGACATTTTTATGATCATGTGGTCAATGCTGTAAACTTCCTATTCAAGTGGTACCTATTAATCTAGTCACATTTGCTTGCTTTTGAACTGCTAAGTGTGCAGGAACTGAGGCAACTAATGGTGTCCCCTTAAAATATAATGAGAGTGACTGTATTCAATATTTTTCTTTAAACTCCTGGGACAGGGGGTTGAAGGAGAAATTTAATTTAAAAAGAAATTTAAATGATAATCTGGAAAAATAATAAAGCACGGTTTAAATTCCTGACTCTTGTTTCCAGCTAATCAGTTTCAAAGCAGCTTTGATTTTGATTCTGATGTTTGAACTTTCAGATTTCTGTCTTTTTTCTAAAAATAATTTTAAAAAAATCCAGGAAATGAATTCATGTTAATTTGCCTAGCTCTTTATTTTGAGCTCACTCAATTATGAAGTTTCTGGAATTATTTCTTATCTAATTACATGCTTCACCCGCCATTATTTTGCTCAGAGGGTTTAAGACTGTGGTAACTTTCACAAGGGTTCATTTGGAACCAGAATATGTTTGTCCTTCAGAGCAAAATTAGGTTGAGCGATAGAGTCCGTGATCCTATTGAAAAACATTTACATATGTCCATTGGAAACACTGGATACTTGTAATAAATATTGTAATAAATTGGATTTGTAATTGTCTTATTTCTCTGGATAATGAGGTGGGGGAGATATTATTTAAAATCTACTGGCTATTGAGAAATTGTTTAATGAAGAAAAGTTTAGAGGGCAATGCCTCCATAAAGCACCACACTATAGTAGTGCTTGGCCAGACAAATTAAACCAGTAATATTTCCATTTGTCAGAGGCCTTTGCAGACATTACAAGGAACAAGAAAAAATTCCTACTTGCTATTCAGGTCATTCTTTGTCAAGTGGACCAGGTGTCCATTTGATTGATTTTTGCAGCCTTATTTAAAAAGAAACCATCACAAAAACAACAAATATGAATAGGAAAATAATGTGCTCTTTCTAATGAAATAAAATGAAGATGATTCAAGGTAAGAAAACAGAGACCTTTTTTCCCCCACCTTCAATCACCTTCATTAGAAAGAGCATAGTTTTTTCTATCACTCTCTGTTTTCTCACTTACAATCATCTTCATTTTAATTTTATTAGAAAGAGCACATTTTTTCTATCATATGTGTTGTTTTTATGATGGTTTCTTTTCAAATAAGCCTTCAATTTCACCTGGTCCACTTGACAAAGAATGACCCATTCCCTATTTCATGCCTCAAAGATTACTTGCATTCAGTTCTGCAAATGCGCTGGCAAATTTAATACATGAAATAATTTCCAATATTATTCTTTTAAGCCAGGTATCAACAAGAATCCCTCCTAGGACTAGCACTCTTGTTTGCATAAAAATATCTGAATGAAGAGAGGAAGAGACTATGTATCAGATTTACAGTTGACATGAGATTAGATAGGATGGCTAATAGGCTAGAAGATGTAAATAAAACTAAGCTTGATTGCTTAGAGAACCAGCTGAAACTAAGAAGATGAAGAGGCATAAAAGGTACTTGCTTAACTAACAGAAACCAGTATCACATATATTGGATCAGGGGAAGGATAAATTAAAAAAAGGAGTATGGAATAGTGGTTGACTAAAATTGCACATGTAATGTGTCTGCAGAAAATTGGCATCAAATCACAGTCTGCATCAACAGGAAGGTAGCTCCCCCATGACAGATGTAACAAAGTTACGGTACTTTAACATAGAAACATAGAAACATAGAAGTCTGACGGCAGAAAAAGACCTCATGGCCCATCGAGTCTGCCCTTATACTATTTTCTGTATTTTATCTTAGGATGGATATATGTTTATCCCAGGCATGTTTAAATTCAGTTACTGTGGATTTATCTACCACGTCTGCTGGAAGTTTGTTCCAAGGATCTACTACTCTTTCAGTAAAATAATATTTTCTCATGTTGCTCTTGATCTTTCCCCCAACTAACTTCAGATTGTGTCCCCTTGTTCTTGTGTATACTTTCCTATTAAAAACACTTTCCTCCTGGACCTTATTTAACCCTTTAATATATTTAAATGTTTCGATCATGTCCCCCCTTTTCCTTCTGTCCTCCAGACTATACAGATTGAGTTCATTAAGTCTTTCCTGATATGTTTTATGCTTAAGGCCTTCCACCATTCTTGTAGCCCGTCTTTGGACCCATTCAATTTTGTCAATATCTTTTTGTAGGTGAGGTCTCCAGAACTGAACACAGTATTCCAAATGTGGTCTCACCAGCATTCTATATAGCGGGATCATAATCTCCCTCTTCCTGCTTGTTATACCTCTAGCTATGCAGCCAAGCATCCTACTTGCTTTCCCTACCGCCTGACTGCACTGTTCACCCATTTTGAGACTGCCTTTATAATGGATTTTTTCCCCACTCCATAAGCATTACTTTAATATCTTCTGGGCTTTTTACAGATTATCATTTAATCTGGCTAATCTTGATGTTCTAGCAACAGCAGTTAATGAAAGGGGGCAAAAAATTTCCCTGTTCAAGATGAGATCAACCTGGTGTGGAAAGTACTGTATAATTGAATTAGCATTGATTGTCCTCTGGAGCTGTCCATGGTACCAAGCCCAGCATTACGAATGACCCTCCAGTCTCATCTGACATTGTGTTTTCTTTTTTAAAAATAATATTTATTAATTATTTACATTAGGAAAAATACACAAATACCACAAAACAAACAAAAACAAAACACAACCTATACAAACATATAAATATCATCATTCATAGTTACAATTATATATCAAGTCTTAAACACTTAAACGCTCATTTTATCAGCCTACTAGTTTTACATTGCTATATTATATATTGTTACCTAAATCTTAATCTTTTTTAATTCTAATCATATTACCTAAATCATAAATTGTCCAAAGTTAATTGCTAGACAACAATGAGATTGTGTTTTCTTATAAGCAGATCAACACCCCCCCCCCCAAAAAAAAGGGAAAAAACCCTCCTCTAACCCTAATAACTTAACCTCGATGACTCTAAAGATACTTTTGATGTAAATAAAATTTGATGCCATGCAGGGGTTACAGTGCAGTATTGCACTCTACGTCTACTTATCACTGGCTGACTGCAGTTTTGCAGTTCAAATCTCATCAAGCTCAAAGTTGACTCAGCCTTCCATTCTTCCATTCTTCTGAAGTGGGTAAAATGAGGACCCCAATTGTTGGGGGCAAGATGCTGATTCTGTAAACTAACCAGAGAGGGCTCTCTAAGCAGTTTACAGAGTCAGCCAGCAACAATCAACTGCCCCCAGAGATTCGCCTGGAATGCACTACCGGATTCTGTGGTTTCTACTCCTAACCCCAAAACCTTTAACCTTAGACTATCTACAATTGATCTCTCCTCCTTTCTAAGAGGTCTGTAAGGGGCGTGCATAAGCACACCATTGTGCCTACGGTCCTTGTCCTATTGTCTACTTTTTATCATTACTTATCTAATGTTTTATATGAACAAATTATCACCCTATAATTGATTGTCAAATAAATAAATAAACAAACAAGCAAGCAAGCAAGCAAGTAAAAATAAACAAGTAAATAAGTAAGTAAGTAAGTAAGTAGCCTGTGGTAGTGCACTCTAACCAAGGTCCCACCATGGCTCTGATAAAAAGCACTTATACCTAATACTTCTTCCTCCTCCTACTATATACCTAATACTTCCTCCTACTACTACTACAAACAAGTAAGTAAGTAAGTAAGTAAGTAAGTAAGTAAGTAAGTAAGTAAGTAAGTAAAAATAAACAAGTAAATAAGTAAGTAAGTAAGTAAGTAGCCTGTGGTAGTGCACTCTAATCAAGGTCCCGCCATGGCTCTGATAAAAAGCACGTATACCTAATACTTCTTCCTCCTCCTATTTTCCCTATAACAAGAACCCTCTGAAGCAGGTTGGGCTGAGAGGAGAGCGACTGATCCAGGACAACCAACTGGCTTTCATGCCTAAGCCAGGACTAGAACTCAAAGTCTCCTGGTCATTAACACAAAGTCACCCAGCCATCTTTTATACCTAATGTGGGACTAGAATTCACTACCCATTGGTTTCTAGATCAGCAACTTCACCCCTACACCAAAGTGACTTTCTCATGCTATATGAAGACACTGGGGATAGTGTTGCCTCTGTAAAAGTACAGGTGTGACTTTCCAAAATAGCAAGTATTTGGGAGTGAAGAAATCAAGATACATTTTTTTAAATCTGTTTAGGATTATGAACAATGCTAGTTTGGAATCTACATGTTTTTCTTCCAGACCTGATTTTTCCTGTTGTGAAATCTAAATGTTCTCATTAATCCAAATGAACAACTTATTCTTTCTGAAATTGCTTTTGTTTCTTCTTTATTTATTCCTACTTTTCACTGGGAACAATAATGCACGTGTTCTCCACTGGGAAAATGTTATTTCCTTTAAATATTATGTTATAATTATTTTTTTAATCATTCTCTCCACAGCAGCCTGCCTGGTTGTCAGTAGGCAACAATTTTCTCCCCATGCTTAAGTATGATTCTATCCTTCTTTGATATTTAATGCCAGCAAATAAGATTGGACAAATGGATAATTTGACAGAGTTCTCTATATCTCCCACTGCATTTTTTTCCCCATTGGGCATACATTAAAACATTTAAAAGAAACTAGAGTCATGGAGAACACTTTATGAGGTTGTAAAGTTGTAGAAGATGCAGAGCTGGCACACTGTTTTAACTTTCCAGGCAAAACTGATGCTTCTCACAAATCAGGGAAGCAATAATAAATAAATAAAATCCTTAGAAACAGGTCAAAGCATGACTTTTAAGAAGTAATGAAAAATAGAAAGCTCTGCAAAGATTGGTGTTTTAACACATGCAATGCTTGAAAATGTATTGTAGAAATCAATAAGGGGAGGGATAGCTCAGGGGTGAATGTCCAGAATCAGCAACATTCGCCGCAGGCCTTTTTATCCTGGGCAACGGCTGAGCCAGTATAGACTTGGTTTTTGTT
This sequence comes from Erythrolamprus reginae, assembly GCF_031021105.1. Classification (NCBI taxonomy): domain Eukaryota; kingdom Metazoa; phylum Chordata; class Lepidosauria; order Squamata; family Dipsadidae; genus Erythrolamprus; species Erythrolamprus reginae. Next base: position 127,993,256 of record NC_091953.1, on the reverse strand, counting down.
TGTTTCTCCATAATGCATATGGGTTAGGTGCTTTTAGTTCTATTCCTCATCTGAGACCATTCCGACTTGGTTGGACCTTCTGATAGTTACACTACTGTAAGCACAGCTCTCAGCATCATTGGAGTACTTAAGCCCCCCTTGGCAAGGCGGCACCCATCGGGGGATGATGATGATGATGACTATTATTATTATTATTATTATTATTATTATTATTATTATGTCAATACAACACAGCAAATGAGATCACTATGCTGGATTTCGTATTTCATCACCAGTTGGGCACTTCCCAAGCACCTAAGACTGCGTGATGTAGTGGCGAATTATGTTTGTTGATCCGAGTAAAGTGGCCTTTTGCAATTGACAGATGGAGATTTTGTCAATTCCGATGGTTTTCAAATCTCCGCTGAGATCCTTTGGCACTGCGCCCAGCGTGCCGAGTACCACTGGGACCACTTTCACTGGCATATGCCAGAGTCGTTTCAGCTCGATTTTTAGATCTTTGTATTTCACTAATTTCTCTAGCTGCTTCTCCTCAATTCTGCTGTCTCCTGGGATTGCGATGTCGATGATCCATACTTTCTTTTTCTCCACAATCATGATGTCTGGTGTATTATGTTTCAAAATTCAGTCAGTTTGAAGTCGGAAGTCCCACAGTAGTTTTGCTTGCTCATTCTCAACCACTTTTTCAGGCTTATGATCCTACCAGTTCTTTGCCACTTGTAGATGGTAGTTCTGGCACAAGTTCTAGGGCATCATCTGTGCCACAGCATCATGCCTATGCTTGTAGTCAATCTGTGTGATCTTTTTGCAGCAGCTGAGTATGTGATCGATTGTTTCATCTGTTTCATCATCATCATTATTATTATTATTATTATTATTATTATTATTATTGTTGTTGTTTCACAAAAAACAGTAATACACAGGAAACAAGACTGATATGCTGGATTTCATATCACAATATCACAAGTCAAATACTTCTCAAGCATCTAGGACTGTATGATGTATGATGTATGATGCATGATGCATGATGTATTATTATTATTATTATTATTATTACTATTATTATTATCATTATTATTATTATTATCATTATCATTATTTCACAAAAACAGTAATACACAGCAAATGAGATTGATATGCTGGATTTGGTATCACAATATGACAAGTCAAACGCTTCCCAAGCTCCTAGGACTGTGTGATGTATTTTTGTATGATGCATGCAGATCAAAATATCGTAGACTTTTGCAAATGACAGATCATGGTTTTGTCATGTTTATTGTTTTCAAATGCTGGCTATCATCATCATCATCAGTCGCAAGATCAGCTAGATGTTTAGACTGGATTTGGCATTTTTATCCACCTGTCGATTCCTTCCAAAGAACTTGGGATTGCTAGATGCTGTTTAATTATATTTAAAGGTATTGTTGCGAAATGTAAGCTATTCCAAGGAATTCTGCCTTCTGCAATTGATTGATTAGTATGATCAATGCAAACGATATTCAAGTGATGCTCCAGTTCTTTGGGGATTTATTGCTATTATTAGCTTGCTTACCATTTCAACCTTCTCTGGCCTATTTGCACTTTGTCCCAATGTGTCTTTAATTTCATGACAGATGCTGGGCTTTAATTTCTAAAGTAGCCTTCAATGTTTTAATGACTCAACTCAGCCCACATTCCTTAATGTCTTAAGGCATGGAGACATTTGGCTTTAATCTTGCAGCCTTGGTCACTGTTACCATCAGACCATCAAATAACTCCATTTTGAAGGGACTTTTAATTTCAGAATAAATAAGATCAGGACACTTAGAATAGATTCCCGCATAATTGAACATATCTGTGCATTTTGTAATAATAACTAACTACAATCAAGTGCTTCCCATATTATCCTTTCTGAATATGCTTCGTGTCTTCAGTGGATTTAAGTAAATTCACTCCTTTAACTTTCATATCTTTAAATGAAACTGTAAATCTTTTTAATCTCCCTAAATTCATAATCTGATCCTGCATTTAATAGCTTAGGTTGGAAAATTAAGAATAGACTAGAAATAAATCGTACACCTTTTACAGGTGATTAAAGGAAAAGCTTCAAAATGTCAGTGTTTCCCAAGGGTCAGTGTTAGAAAGTTAGTGCACATAAGCGCGAATACATTATGGTTCCTTGAAACCCTTGTAGAAATGATGATGAAACTTGACTTTAAATGTATAATGCAATGTGCAAAATTCAAGGCCCCTTGGTCAAATTGTATGTTTCAGTAAATCGGTAAAATGGTAGATCGGTAAAATGCACTTTCGGCATGTACACATTTTAGCCCAAATATCTCTCTAAAAATTCTGAAATGTGAATGCATAGCTAATGTGAATTTATAGATAATCCCCACTCGGTTAAAGACCTTGATATACTAATAACAAAAGATTTAAGTGCCAAAGCCCACTGCAACAATATAGCCAAGAAGGCTTCAAGAGTTGTAAACTTAATCCTACGTAGTTTCTGCTCTGGCAATCTCACACTACTTACCAGATGTTCTGTCTGGGTTTTCCCAGACCTCAACACCAACTGAAAAAACAGCCAGACACTCTGGTAAAAGCCAAAAGTATTTTATAGCTGGAAAAAATAAGCACAAAGGAAAACCTGTCTTCACAACAGACAGGCTATAATACGTTACAGCAGGGTCCTGATGTCCAGTCAATACCACAAGCTTCTTGCTGGCACCCCCCCCCCCAAGGTTTCAATAGTCCAAGGCACAAACCAGGATTGTAAGCCACCAAAGTTCACAGACAGGTCTCACGAATCTCCAAGATAAAACTCCACAAGCCAGGAAGGGTGGGTCCGCCTTTTATCCTTTCCCAAGAGCACCACACCCAAACCCAGCTGTGACCTCTAATGCTGGAAATACTTAGCCAATTGAGTCCGTCTCTGATTAGCTCTCCTTTGTCGCATATCTATGATGTCTTGAGCATTTTCCCCTAAGGAATCCAGGCTGCTTGCTGGGGAGAGCTCCCCCTGGTGGGACTCTGGCTGTCCTTCTTCTTCAGCCTGGGATTCCTCTTCCTCGTCAGTCTGCACCTCCTGTTCCTCAGCCTCTCCCTCTGAGCTGGAAACCGACAGAAGGTCAGCCATTCCCGGAGGGGTCCCAGACTGAACCACAACACCAGAGCTTACAAAACTTTTGCCAGACCCATCCTCGAATACAGCTCATCTGTTTGGAACCCATATCGCATCTCAGACATTAACACCCTTGAAAATGCCCAAAGATACTTCACCAGAAGAGCCCTTCACTCCTCCAGTCGAAATAGAATACCCTACAAAACTAGATTTTCAATCCTGGGCCTAGAAAGTTTAGAACTAAGACGCCTTAAACAAGATCTAAGTATTGCCCACAAGATCATATGCTGCCTGTCGGCGACTACTTCAACTTCAACCACAACAACACAAGAGCACACAACAGATTTAAACTTAATATTAACCGCTCCAAACGTGACTGTAAAAAATATGACTTCAGTAACCGAGTTGTCGAAGCGTGGAACTCATTACCGGACTCCATAGTGTCATCCCCAAACCCCCAACACTTTACCCTTAGATTATCTATGGTTGACCTATCCAGATTCCTAAGAGGTCAGTAAGGGGCGAGTACAAGTGCACTAGAGTGCCTTCCGTCCCCTGTCCTATTGCTCTCCTATATCTCCTATTCCTTTCTTCTATTCCTATATCTCTTCTTCTATTCTTTCATTGATATGTTCTATTACTATACCTTTTTTTCTATTATTTCTTAGATATATTTTACTATGAGTATCTCCTCTATAACCTTCATCATGTATTTTACTATGTGTATACCCACTAAAACCCTCATTGTGTATTGTACTAAAAAAATAAATATAAATAAATAAATAAATAAATAAATAAATAAGTTATTCAAAATAAGAAAGATCATCATGTAGTACAAGCCATGAGAAATCCTTCTGTGATGAGAAGAATTAGTCTCTCTCCACCCCTTTGAAAGAAATAGGCATGTTTCCAAAAATTCCATATCCCTGCTTAGTTTCAGTTTCCTGGTGTTTTACGTGAATAGTTTCATTCCTTTTAAAAAAACCAAAAACCTTCCGTATCAAAGATGTAGATGGTCTCTGAACTAAATGCTTAGTTGATATACTGTGATGATCTCTAGCAAAATTACAACCTGGACAAGAATGTGTGAAGTGTAGACAATGTTGTTAAATCTAAATATGAATTATATGAAGTGCATTATAAGCTGTGATCCAGAGCTATGGTGATGCAGTGGTTAGAGTGCAGTACTGTAGGCTACTTCTGCACACTGTTGGCTGCCTGCAATTTGCCAAATCGAATATCGCCAGGCTCAAGGTTGATTCAGGCTTTCACCCTTCCAAGGTGGATAAAATGAGGACTCAGATTGGTGGGGGCAATATGCTGACTCTTTAACCCACATAGTGTTGTACATACTCTTGACCAGTTGGAGGATGATGAAGATATTGAGGACTCAGATACAGACAGTGTTTATGAAGTAGTGGGGCCCCCGGGGTAGAACAGGTGAGAAGCCAGCCACAGGATGGGGCTATGAGTTCAGGATCTAGTGAGGGAGAATCAGATGCTTGCTGGGTTAATCCTAAATTCAGAAGGATTCAGAAACGTAGAGAGCAAAGGTCTGGAAGAAGATATTAAGGAGAGGAATGGGTTAAATATTGTAGTGAGGTAATTGGCACATCAGGGGGCTAGTGGAGAAGAAGGGTGGAGTTTCAAGGTTGCCAAAAAGAAATATGGAGGGAGTTTTCTCGCCACGCTAAAATAAGCCAAAGTATTTTGTATTGTATTTAGTCAGTGTGACTATTTTTTAAAGCTATGTAATTAGGAAATAAATCTTGTCTAAGTTAAGCAGGAAAAGGAATGTGAGGAATGTGGCTAGAAGAGAGATAATGGACCGATTGATGTCAGAAATGTGTTGAAGTACAAAAGAGCAGAGAAATAAATGGAATTGCTTTATTCATGAAATGATGCATTTAATGAGAGTTATTTGTAATTACTAAACTTCTACCAGAAACCAGAACACGTAGAGAAGGCTGTAAAAGTACTGTGGAGTAGTATATAAGTCTAAGTGCTGTTGCTACTGTAGTGATTATAAATTGGTAATATTTATTTTATTTATATCCTGCATTTATTATTTTTACTATAACTGAAAGGGGTGAACATACCCAACACACTCTGTTCCTTCTGTTTTCTCCACAATGAAACCCTGTGGGGTGGGTTAAAATATAATAAGTGGACCAAAGTCATTCAGACAGCTTTCTGGCCTAGGGAAAGACTTGAACTCACAATCTTCTGGAGATTGGGCTAAAGTCTTAAGCTTTGGTGGGCAGTTGATGTAGATGACCTACAAGTACCTTCAAAGTTTGTTATTCTTTTTTATTTCTCAAAGTTTCCAATGCAACAGCTACTATCTATCCCTCATTCTTCTGCCTACCAAGGTCCTTTAGAGATGAGCTTCTGCAGAACTAAGTTAAGGCTCTACGACAAATTTGCAAAAATATGCATTAGAAACCAAGGTTGCGTGAGGCTGAAATATTAGTACCCCCATTCCTAGTTCATAATTTTTCCTGTCACCTCTTTTGGTCTAGAGCAAATGAGATCACTTGCTGAACACAATAATGAATAAAATTTTGGCAGCAGCACTCATTTGTAATTGTAAGAGGGTTGATAGGGTCCAGAATAATGCCATCACTGGGGGGAAATGAAAATGAGCTGCTGTGAACTTGAGAAGGTAATGTTTTCTTAATTTGTATTTCACACAGGTATCCCCCAACTTACAACAGTTCACTCAGTGGCCCTTCAAAGTTACAATGCCACTGAAAAATGTGACTTAGGACTCCTTTTTACACTTATAACTGTCACAGCATCCCCTGACCATGTGATTTAGCAATAGCAATAGCATTTAGACATATATACCATTTCACAATGCTTTACAGCTCTCTCTAAGCTATTTATTTATCTATCTATCTATCTATCTATCTATCTATCTATCTATCTATCTATCTATCTATCTATCTATCTATCTATTTATTTATTTGACTTCTGTGCCACCCAATCCCAAAGGACTCAGGATTTACAGAGAGGAAGCTTATTGCCCCCAACATTTTCTGACCTTGGAAGGATCAAAGGCCAAGTCAACCTTGAGCCTATTGAGATTTGATCTGACAAACTGCTGCCAGCCGGTGATCAGCAGAATAATAATAATAATAATAATAATAATAATAATAATAATAATAATAATAATAATTTATTAGATTTGTAGGCCGCCCCTCTCCAAAGACTCGGGGTGGCTCACAACAATAATAAAAACAATATTATAGTAGAACAAATCTAATATTAAAAAACATATAAAACCCTATCATTATTTAAAAAACCAAACAACACATTCATACCAAACATAAAACAAAGTATAAAAGAGCCTGGGGGAAAAGTGTCTCAACTCCCCCATGCCTGGCGGTATAAGTGAGTCTTGAGTAGTTTACGAAAGACAGGGAGGGTGGGGGCAATTCTAATCTCCGGGGGGAGTTGATTCCAGAGGGCCGGGGCCGCCACAGAGAAGGCTCTTCCCCTGGGGCCCGCCAAACGACATTGTTTAGTCGACGGGACCCGGAGAAGGCCAACTCTGTGGGACCTTATCGGTCGCTGGGATTCGTGCGGTAGAAGGCCGTTCCGGAGGTACTCTGGTCCAATGCCATGTAGGGCTTTAAAGGTCATAACCAACACTTTGAATTGTGACTGGAAACTGATCAGTAGCCAATGCAAGCAGCCTGCAGTACTGCACTCTAACCATTGCACCACCAAAGCTCTATAATATTTATGTTCAGATGCTTGACAAGTGGTTCATATTTATGATGGTTGCAGTATCCTCAGGTCATGATCCCCTATTGCAATCTTTGGATTAGCCAAGTCAACAGGAAAGCCGGATTCATTAAACAACCGTGTTGTTTTAACTTAACAAGTGCAGTGATTCACTTAACAAATATGAAAAGAAAATGCTATAGGATGTTGACTATCAGATGAGTCAGAGGAGATGGAGGGTGTGACTAGATTACCACCAGGTCCTGCGGAAGGCTGAGAGGAGCAGGAGGTCTCAGAGCCAGGGCCCATCTACTCATGCTCAGGTTGAGAAACAGTTGTTTTCAGGGCCTGAGCTGAGTGATGGAGAGGAACAGCTGGACCCTGTCCCAGATGTGTGTATGTGTAGAGAGGTGAGAAGAGGAGAGCAGTGTAGGACTAAGGGCCATCTATCAGGGAAATATAATCAGATATGCAGATGACACCACTCTAATGGCAGAAAGTGAAGAGGAACTAAAGAGCCTCTTCATGCGAGTGAAGGAGAGTGCAAAAAATGGCTTGAAACTCAATATTAATAAATGTGTATAAACATTGCTATATCTTTGTATGCTACCAATATGTACTTGACTGACTGACTGACTGACTGACTGACTGACTGACTGACTGACTGACTGGATAGATAGATAGATAGATAGGTAGGTAGGTAGGTAGGTAGGTAGGTAGAGAAATAGAGAGAGAGAGAGAAGGGGGGGGTGAAACCAGTGAAGGGCTACCAAAATTTTTACTACCACACTGTGGGCATGGCTTATACAGGATGCCCTGCCTTTTCTTTCAGCATCTTTCATGCAAATTGGGTGTCTGAGATGGAGCTCCATTTTTGCTACCCCACTGCGTTCCCCTCCATCCAGGCAGTAGCCCATCCCTGGGCAAAACTAACTTAACAAGTGAGTTCTCACTTAGCAACACAACATTTTGGGCTCAATTGTGGTGGTAAAGATGTAAAAATTTAAACCTAGAGGACTAGATTTTTTCCTCCAGAAAAGACTAGGACAGAGATGTCAAATGGCTGGAGATGTCATGTGCAGGCCAATGTGCAGACTACTGCAATGCTGTCTACATGGGGCTACCTTTGAAGAGTGTTCGGAAACTTCAGATCGTGCAGAACGCGGCCGCGAGAGCCATCGTGGGGCTTCCAAGATCTGCCCACATTTCACCAACACTCTGCGGCCTGCACTGGCTGCCGATCAGTTTCCGTTTACAATTCAAAGTGTTGGTTATAACCTATAAAGCCCTACATGGCATTGGACCAGAATATCTCCGAGACTGCTTCCTGACGCATGAATCCCAGCGGCCGATTAGATCCCACAGAGTGGGCCTTCTCCGGGTCCCGTCGACCAAACAATATCGGCTGGTGTGACCCAGGGGAAGAGCCTTCTCTGTGGCGGCCCCCAGCCCTTTGGAATCAACTCCCTCTAGAGATTCGAATAGCCCCCCACCCTCTTCGCCTTCCATAAAATGCTCAAGACCCACTTTTGTCGCCAGGCGTGGGGATAATTACCATCTTTCCCCTTTTTATTATATTTTTGGCCTTACTGCATGATAGATTAGGTTGAATGTGTGTGACTGCATAGCCAGGGTTTTATTATGTTATTGATGTCTTTTAAATGGATCTAATTTTTTATTGTTAGATTTGTAATCTATTGTATTATTGTTATGCTGTGAGCCACCCCAAGCCTTCAGAGAGAGGCAGCATACAAATCTAATAAACTATAACTCTAATAAACTATGCCCACCCCAGCTCCATGCATAAGTCACAAAACGTCATGTGATGGCAACATGATGTGATGAGTTTGATACATGTGGACTAGGCTATTGACTTTTGTGGTTGTTTTGGCATTAGACAGACCATACAGGGACAATGTACAATTCATGTTGTTTAATTACTTCCATAAATTGGCCCTTACCCAGGAGATAAAAATAAAATATTATACAATTACTGATAATCCGGAACTGATTAAGAGTGACTTTTGAGTGCAAAGCTGATATAAATATGCTAAAATTTCAATAAGGATGGTTACTGATCAATGATAAATTCATTAAAAATGAATCTCGGCTAATTATATATTATCTTTATAACACAGCAGCAGCTAAGTATCCAATTAATAAATTATGACAGCAATGGCAGCTCTCCCTTAGAAATCATCAAAAGCACACTGGCCCTTAAGTTGTAGAATTATAAATAATGCTTTTAGATGTCTTTATAAAACAAAGATAAGAGGGCATCAATTAGAGTGCAATTATGTCCAATAAGTCATAATTATAACCCTCAGAAGAATTAGATTAGGCAAAGTTGAAACAGATTTAGAATTCCACAAATAATCAACAAAACTCATGCTAACTTCTAAGAGAAATAAAACTTATACAACTTTCCTGTCAGTGCAATCAAATCATGCTGAGTTATTATACAATGTTTTAAAGAATAAAAGTGAGTTTATCTTAGGCATAAACAGATTTAAAATTCATTATTTCACTTTGACTGACAGCAAAATTCCAAAGGCTTAAGAACTTTCAGCTACATTTAGATTCTTGAAAAATATTCACCCATCCATCCCTCTCTGCATCCACCCCTTTAGCTAGCTATCTACTCATCCATCCATCCACCCACCCACCCACCCAACTCACCCACCCACCCATCCACCATCTATTAAACATCTCTCTCTCCTCTATCTCTTCTGTCTCAATCTATCCATCATTTATCAATTATCTATCAATTATATGTCTGTCTACGTGCCTGCCTGCCCGCCTGCCTATCTATCTATCTATCTATCTATCTATCTATCTATCTATCTATCTATCTATCTATCTATCTATCTTTATCTATCTATCTATTTATCTATCTATCTATCTATCTATCTATCTATCTATCTATCTTTATCTATCTGTCTGTCCGTCTGTCTGTCTGTCTGTCTGTCTGTCTGTCTGTCTGTCTGTCTGTCTGTCTGTCTGTCTGTCTATCTATCTATCTATCTATCTATCTATCTATCTATCTATGTATCTATCTATCTATGTATCTATCTATCTATCTATCTATCTATCTATCTATCTATCTATCTATCTATCTATCTATCTATCTATCTATCTTTATCTATCTGTCCGTCCGTCCGTCCGTCCATCCATCCATCCATCCATCCATCCATCCATCTTTCTTTATCTATCTATCTATCTATCTATCTATCTATCTATCTATCTATCTATCTATCTATCATCTATCTATCTATCTATCTATCTACAGGAGGAGAACAACATTTTAAGCAATGATTCAGGAAGCATTAATAAAACTATAGAGGCGAAGGGAGAATCTATTATTAATTCTTTTACAAAAATCCAGATCTAGATGTAGTTGGAAGGGCACAAAGATTGCATCTTTACTGTATCTTTTTCTTGCTGCTTCTGATTGATCACTATGAAAATAACAATGAAATCATCAATGAAGTGTTCCCCTCACACTGCCCTTAATTGACCATATACCAGAGATTATATGCAAACAAACAGACTTTTGGCTTACAATATATATTTTTTTTAAAGGATATAAAAGTCATCCAAATTGCATAAATATACACAGTGTGCATGATGGTAATGATGTTTTGTAAATGAAATTTTCATCCACAAACTGAACTAGTCTTCGGTGAGGGGCGGCATACAAATCTAATAAATTGTTGTTGTTGTTGTTGCTGTTGCTATTTCTATTGCTATTGCTATTGTTATTGTTAAACCTTTTTTGGTAGCCAATTATTTGAGTTACCTGATGTTTTATCTTTCCAATTCCCTTTTCAAGACTGTAATATTTATCAGACAGTTATGCATAATTCACTCCTGCTTTCGTATCATGTCATAGGTTCAGAATGCCTATTCACCAGCTGTTTCAGAAAGTGAGATTGTCTCTTTCTTTCATGACTTTTTAAGACAACAAAGCAAGTTTTCAAACAATCAGATTTCCCAATCAGAACTTCAAGCACCAATTGGATGAAGGATGAGCAAAAATACTATTCTTCAGGAGTAGTGACTTCAACCTATTACATGTTTTGAACTTCAGTTTTTGCTGAAACTGATCAGACTTCAGTAGATAGATGGTAGATCAGATGGAGAAGAAAGAAAGAAAGAAGGAAAGAAAAAAAGAAAGAAGGGAGGGAGGGAGAAAGGAGATGATAAATGATAGTTGATAGATAAGGATGGATAAGAAAGAAAGAATGAATGAATGAAAGAAAGAAAGAAAGAAAGAGAAAGAAAGAAAGAAAGAAAGAGAAAGAAAGAAAGAAAGAAAGAAAGAGAAAGAAAGAAAGAAAGAAAGAAAGAAAGGAGATGATAAAGATGGATAGGTAGGTAGGTAGGTAGGTAGATAGATAGATAGATAGATATAGGAAGAAAGAGAAAGAAAGAAAGAAAGAAAGAAGGAAGAAAGAAAGAAAGAAAGAAATGATAGGATAGATGATAGATGATAGATGATGGGTACTGATGGATGGATGGATGGATGGATAGATAGTTAGAGATGATTGATTGAGAAAGAAAGAAAGAAGGAAGGAAGGAAGGAAGGAAGGAAAGAAAGGAGATGATAAAGATGATAGGTAGGTAGATAGATAGATAGATAGATAGATAGATAGATATAGATAGGAAGAAAGAGAGAAAGAAGAAGAAAGAAAGAAAGAAGAAAGAAGAAAGAAGAAGAAAGAAAGAAAGAAAGAAAGAAAGAAAAGATAGATAGATGATAGATGATGGATAATGATGGATGGGTGGATAGATCGTTAGAGATGATTGATTGAGAAAGAAAGAAAGAAAAGTGTCAAAGTGTGCACAGTGTAACTACTATTTTGGGACAACAAAGGAGCAAAATATAGTACACAGAGGTTTGTTCACGAACGGTGGTTTATATACAAAGCATATATATACATACACACACATGATAGGCACATACCAGGCAATCAACCAGTCTTCAAATCTACATTGAAAACTACAATGCAGATAGAGACAACCTGGAGAGAGATACATGAGGAGAGGGATAAGCTTTCTCAATGGCCTCCCTTATATGGACAGCTTCTTAAAGAGTTAATAACCCAGCTGACTCACCCTCAGTAGCAACAATAATCCTGCTGACTCATTTCATCAGCATTTCAGTTGACAGTCTCGCATCAGCTGATCAGCTTTAAATAATTGGTCTGAAAGAGAGATGATAGACAGCCAGATAGATGATAAAAAGATGATAAGATAAAATAGGCAGACAGACAAACAGAGAGAGAGATAGACAGCTATTTCTTCCACATTCCTTTCAGAAATAAGGCTAAGATACATCTGATGCCCATACCTCGCATTGGGTTTTGCGGTAAGTCACAAGTTGTGAAGATTTATCAGACAAACACAGCACACCACCAATATATATATATTAGAGTTTACAAGGTGTGTGACAACTCCCTTGTTAAACAGTCTCAGGCATTCAGCCAAAGAAAGATGATCATTGATTTTGGAACAAAACATGACAGAACACGTATTTCACTGGTGATTGTGGACTTCTCTTTCTTGCATGGACTGGCTTCAATGAGGTTATCATGAGGTCCCTAAAGGAAATCTCCTTCACTTGAAAAGGAAAGTGAATTGCAAGCAACTTCTGTCTCCAGAAGGGATCTGCCATTAGCTTCAACCTGCTGTTATCATAGAAACATAGAACACTGACGGCATAAAAAGACCTCATGGTCCATCTAGTCTGCCCTTATACTATTTCCTGTATTTTATCTTAGGATGGATATATGTTTATCCCAGGCATGTTTAAATTCAGTTACTGTGGATTTACCAACCACGTCTGCTGGAAGTTTGTTCCAAGGATCTACTACTCTTTCAGTAAAATAATATTTTCTCATGTTGCTTTTGATCTTTTCCCCAACTAACTTCAGATTGTGTCCCCTTGTTCTTGTGTTCACTTTCCTATTAAAAACACTTCCCTCCTGAACCCCCTTTGACATATTTAAATGTTTCCATCATGTCCTCCCTTTTTCTTCTGTCCTCCAGACTATACAGATTGAGTTCATGAAGTCTTTCCTGATACGTTTTATGCTTAAGACCTTCCACCATTCTTGTAGCCCGTCTTTGAACCCGTTCAATTTTGTCAATATCTTTTTTAGGTGAGGTCTCCAGAACTGAACACAGTATTCCAAATGGGGTCTCACCAGCGCTCTATACAGCGGGATCACAATCTCCCTCTTCCTGCTTGTTATACCTCTAGCTATGCAGCCAAGCATCTTACTTGCTTTTCCTACCACCCGACCACACTGCTCATCCATTTTGAGACTGTCAGAAATTACTAAACACATCGTTAAACACCTTGCTGATTCCCTTAGATAGGAAAGCAAAATCCAGGTGCCTTAGTCAAAATTGACAAGATAACCATGCTCAGATAAAACATTTAAGGTTTTTGGCTATTCAGTGGTAAACACTACAACCAGTAAATTTTGTAGAAGGGTTAGTGAAGGGCTGCAAATAAATTTTACTACCGCACTGTGGGCGTATTGTGTGGGTGTGGCTTGATAGTCATGTGACCGGATAGGAGTGGCTTGCCAGCCATGTGACAGGTGGGAGTGGCTTGGCAATCATGCAACTGGGGGGTGGCTTAAAGGTCATGTGACTGGGTGGGAGTGGCTTACCTACCAAGATTAATATACCCCTTAGCTATTATAATTTATATATGGTTTGTTTCAGTTGTATGATTATTTTTATAAGGGTTTTAAAATGTTTTTTAACCATTGGATTTGTACATTGTGTATTGTCCTGTTGTGAGCCGCTCCGAGTTCTCAGAGAGGGTCGGCATACAAATCTAATAAATTGAATTGAATTGAAGATAAGTTTTCAAATAGGGTCTTGGACTCTTTTTCAATGGATTAAGTCACATTATTTGATTAGCCATGAAAAGGACAAATGATAGACAGTGTTATTGGTTGAGGAGCACAATAACATTTTAAGGTTTTGTACTGAACCCACAGTACATAGTATGATAACTGCTCACAGTCACTCATGCCCTCATCACCTCGAGGCTCGTCTATTGTAACGCTCTCTACATGGGGCTACCTTTGAAAAGTGTTCGGAAACTTCAGATCGTGCAGAATGCAGCTGCGAGAGCTATCATGGGCTTCCCTAAATATGCCCATGTTACACCAACACTCCGCAGTCTGCACTGGTTGCCGATCGGTTTCTGGTCACAATTCAAAGTGTTAGTTATGACCTATAAAGCCCTTCATGGCATCAGACCTGTATATCTCCGGGACCACCTTCTGCCACACGAATCCCAGCAACCAGTTAGGTCCCACAGAGTTGGCCTTCTCCAGGTTCCGTTGACTAAACAATGCCATTTGGCGGGACCCAGGGGAAGAGCCTTCTCTGTGGCAACACCGACCCTCTGGAACCAACTCCCCTCAGAGATCAGAGTTGTCCCCACCCTCCTTGCCTTTCGTAAGCTCCTTAAAACCCACTTCTGTCGTCAGGCATGGGAGAACTGAGGTATTCTCCTCCCCGTAGGCTTACAAAAAAAAATTATGCATGGTATGTCTGTATGTATGATTGGTTTATTAAATTAGGGTTTTTAAATTAACTTAAATATTAGATTTGTTTATATTGTCTTATTATTGCTGTTTACCGCTCCGAGTCTACGGAGAGGGGCAGCATACAAATCAAATAAATAAATGAATGAATGAATGAATGAATGAATGAATGAATGAATGAACGAACGAACAAACAAACAAACAAACAAATAACAGATTAGGCAAGTAGCTCAATTTTCTTTAATTGCTGTAAAGGTTCAGTTCTAGGTAATGATTAAAGCATTTATTTGTAAAAATATACTATTTAATTATTTCCTATTAAAAGTAATTAAGGATAATGCTAAGGTACTAGAGATGGAAGGACAATAAAAATGACTATTAAGTATTCAATAAATAGTGCATAAACCTACTACCCATACTGTGGGGGCAGCTGCCCATCACTGAGAAGGGTGATAGGGATTGTACCTCTCAGAAGGAAAGAAAGAATCTACTGGTTACCAGATTCCTCTTTTCTATCTGCACCGCATGTTTTTCTGTCTTGTCTTTACTCCTGTCTGATTTGCATCTCTCCCCAGGTGATGGAACATTTATGGTAATTGGAATTTCAAAGTCGAACTTGACTGCAGCTAAAATGAACTCTGGCAGGTGGCATGCATTTTCATGGGCAATTCCTTGACTCCAATTAAGCCAGGAGAATAATTTTCTTTATGATATCTATCAAAAGATGCCATGGCATCAGACCCAGGTTAGATTTGGTTGATCTTTATGCCACACAGAGACTGGAGGGCTGTTGTTGATCTGATGTTATTATCCACAATAACTAAACAAATAATAGCATGTCAATAGCATGACCACACCTACAAAAAGATATCGACAAAATTGAATGGGTCCAAAGACAGGCTACAAGAATGGTGGAAGGTCTTAAGCATAAAACGTATCAGGAAAGACTTCATAAGTATTGTATTGGCAGTTCTGTGCTAGAAAATACTTCAGAAGAGAAGGATTTAGGGGTAGTGATTTCTGACAGTCTCACAATGGGTGAACAGTGCAGTCAGGCGGTAGAGAAAGCAAGTAGAATGCTTGGCTGCATAGCTAGAGGTATAACAAGCAGGAAGAGGGAGATTGTGAATCCGCTGTATAGAGCGCTGGTGAGACCACATTTGGAATACTGGGTTCAGTTCTGGAGACCTCACCTACAGAAAGATATGGATCAAATTGAACGGGTCCAAGAATGGTGGAAGATCTTAAGCATAAAACCTATCAGGAAAGACTTCATGAATTCAATCTGTATAGTCTGGAGGACAGAAAGAAAAGGGGGGGGGACATGATCAAAACATTTAAATATGTTAAAGGGTTAAATATGGTTCAGGAGAGAAGTGTTTTTAATAGGAAAGTGAACACAAGAACAAGGGGACACAATCTGAAGTTAGTTGGGAGAAAGATCAGAAGCATCGTGAGAAAATATTATTTTACTGAAAGAGTAGTAGATCCTTGGAACAAACTTCCAGCAGACACGGTTGGTAAATCCTCAGTAAGTGAATTTAAACATGCCTGGGATAAACATATCTCCATCCTAAGATAAAATACAGAAAATAGTATAAGGGCAGACTAGATGGATCATGAGGTCTTTTTCTGCCATCAGTGTTCTATGTTTCTATGTCAACATTCCAGTCTTCAGGATATAGAATTCTACATATGCTACGGGTACCATATCTGAGAAAAAATAGTCTAAGAAATGCTTTGGTCTTTTTTTTTAAAAAAAAAACATTTATTCCCTGGAAAGAACTCTTAAAATCACAGAGGAACAAAAAACTTCACTTTATATTTTATGTAACATTGTTTTTGGCAAAAGTAATAATATTTCGCGAACAACTGTCTGATCTTAACATATCTATAGTCCATTTCTATGTGTGTGATTAATTCTGACTAGATTATATAAGCACAAAGGAGATATTAAAACTACATCTTCACAGCCCTTAAACGTTTTAGTTTAACTAATTTAAAAGTCTAATAAACTAGTGTCCCAAAAGTAATTAAATTCCATATTTTCCTGTACATAACTATAAAATCAGTGTAAAAATGCATCTTTCCTATGTGGGGCAATTTTACTCACTTGATTATTAACTACATATGAATAGCTGCATATGAATAACAATATATGTCAGTTAAACATTGTTTTCCAAGTTCTTTTGAAAGAAAATATAAAGTTCATTATTTTTTTAAAAAAAATTGAACACTTTTATTTATTTATTATTTATTTATTTATTAGATTTGTATGCCGCCCCTTTCCATAGACTCGGGGCGGTTCACAACATAATAAAACAATTCATAACAAATCTAATAATTTACAATTTAAAATTTAAAGTAGTTAAGAAAACCCCATTTTTAAGCAGACATACCTACAAACATACCATACATAAATTATATAGACCCGGGGGAGATATCTCAATTCCCCCATGCCTGATGACAAAGTGGGTTTTGAGGAGTTTACGAAAGGCAAGGAGGGTAGGGGCAGTTCTAATCTCTGGGGGGAGCTGGTTCCAGAGAGTCGGGGCTGCCACAGATAAGGCTCTTCCCCTGGGACCCGCCAACTGACATTGTTTAGTTGACGGGACCCGGAGAAGGCCAACTCTGTGGGACCTAACTGGTCGCTGGGATTCGTTCAGCAGAAGGCGGTCTCGGAGATATTTTAACCTATGACTGAAGCCTTCAGGATATCAATGATATAAGGGAATCCTTAATGTGGCTGGGACTCACACCATAATCCTTGTGGGCAATGGTAGTATGACCTAGTATTGCAATTTCCTTGTTCTTGTTAGTGTTTTGCTATTCAGTTATCAATGAAAAAGTAAAAACAGTGGTATCAGTTGTGGCATCAGTTGTGGGTTCTTCCAAATCAGTTGAAGCACAGATGTTTACATTGCCACAAAACTTTGCCAAGAAAACGGTGGTGAAGGAGAAGATGTGGTTTCTCCCCCCCCCAAAAAAAACCCCAATCCAACTCAATCACAGGATACTTAACAGAGTTAACTACATCTGGCTAAATGTCACAGGCTGAGAAAATTAGGATATTCAAGTAGTTCAAATGAATATAAAGATTAATTGCCAGCTTCAGAGCCATGGTAGCACAGTGGTTAGAATGCAGTATTGCAGGCTAATTTTATCCACTGCCAGGAGTTTGATCCTGACTGGCTCAGGGTTGACTCAGCCTTCCATCCTTCTGAGGCCGGTAATTTCATTTATTTCATTTATTCATTTGTCCAATACACAAATACATAGGAAGAAAAAAGACATGTGGTAATATATATGAGGGTGAAAGTGAATTTAGAGGAGAAGATATATGAAAGAAAGAAAATATATATAATATATGAGATAAAGGAAAGACAATTGGACAGGGGACGAAAGGCACACCAGTGCACTTATGTACGCCCCTTACTGGCCTCTTAGGAACCTGGAGAGGTCAATTGTGGAGAGTCTAAGGGAGAAATGTTGGGGGTTAGGGGTTGATACAATTGAGTAATGAGTTCCACGCTTCGATAATGTGAAGATCCAGATTGTTGTGGACAATAGGCTGACTTTGTAAACCACTTAGACTTAGGCACTTTAACCTTAGGCTGTCTACATTCAACCTCTCCCCATTTCTAAGAGGTCTATAAGGGACATGCATAAGCACACCATTGTGCCTAACATCCCTTGTCAAAATTTACCTGTACCTGTTTTGTTTATGTTGATATCAATACCTGCTATCTTGTACATGTTTTGACAAAGAAAAAAAGAAAAAGAGAGAGAAAGAGAGAGAGAGAAAAAAAAGAAAGAGAGAGAGAGAAAGAGAGAGAGAAAGAAAGAAAGAGAGAAAAAGAGAGAGAAAGAGAGAGAGAAAAAGAAAGAAAGAATGAAAGAGAGAGAGAAAGAAAGAAAGAGAGAATGAAAGAAAGAGAGAGTGAGAAAGAGAGAAAGAAAGAAAGAAAGAGAGGGAGAGAAAGAGAGAAAGAAAGAGAAAGAGAGAGAAAGAAAGAAAGAAAGAAAGAAAGAAAGAAAGAAAGAAAGAAAGTGCTGTGAAGTAGTATATAAGTGCTATTGATTTTGATATTAAGCTCTCTACAAGAATCTGACCAAATAATGGTCAATGGAAATGCACGGGAGATAAGAGAAGCATTCATGGTGGGCTGTATCTCCTGTAGGCATGCAGGGATTCTTGACTTATGACACCCCTCCATGGATTCAGCAGGCTCCTCCTAATAAAAATGTTTAGATTGCACAATCGACCAATGGAACAGAAGTTGCCTTCAGAAGTTTTGGGAGCTTCATCACTGGAAGCTTTCAAGAAGAAACCGGACTATCATCTCTCAAAAATGGTGCAGGGTCTCCTTGGATGGGGCGGTTTGGACTAGATGACCTTTAAGGTCCGTTCCAACTCTGTTAATTTGTAAGTAAAGATATTTTGCTTAAAATGTTTCCTGCTATTTAGTCCAGAACCACAATGCAGCTGTCTCTTTATAGAGACCGAAGGGCTCTATGTGGTTGATATCCAAAAAAGGAGCAACATAACAACGTAACAGAATGAAAATGGCTTTTTCTATATGCACAAGGGCCATTTATCCCAGTTGAGATTTCCTCTAAGAGGATTCTGCTGCAGGTGTTCATTCTTTTTTTAAAAAACAAAAAATAAACAAACCAAGGGTGCCACCTGCTAAGTTAAACAGTGTGAAATTGCATCTCTTCTTCCCTACATGCAAGCAAATGTAATCATTTGCATGCATTCAGAACCAAGCAAAAGAAGGTGTGTGATTATCAGCATCCTCCTGCTTAACACCGGGGTAAGAAGCATTAGAGAGCTTTGGAGTAACATTTACTCTCTCCTTTGGTTGCAACCTGAACCAAGGATGGGTGTTGTTGGTGGAAAATTGCATACTTAATTGATGAGTGGCCTGCTGTTCCTCTTACTGTAGCTGAGTT
Source organism: Erythrolamprus reginae (assembly GCF_031021105.1). NCBI lineage: Eukaryota > Metazoa > Chordata > Lepidosauria > Squamata > Dipsadidae > Erythrolamprus > Erythrolamprus reginae. The sequence goes on along the minus strand of NC_091953.1, from coordinate 127,973,891 downwards.
TATGGTCTGTTTTGGATAGAATATCTTACACTAAAGATCCCTCTTGTGCTGTTGGAAAGAACAACCTGTGTGTCTAATTTTTGTTGACTCAGGTTTAATAAAAATAAGCAGCCTTCTCTCCTTCTACTTTTTTTGGGGGGTGGGGGGGGGTTAGCATCAGTTATTGTTTCTTGCAGGCGGTAAAAAATGGGAAACATTCATTCATTCATTCATTCATTCATTCATTCATTCATTCATTCATTAGATTTGTATGCCGCCCCTCTCCAAAGACTCTAAACAACTAAGAAACACATAAGAGGAAAAGAGGATACACTTTTGTAGCCTAACTCACTGGTGCCCACCAGATTGTTGAGAGCAATATGCTATCTCTGTAAACTGCTTAGAGACGGCTGTAAAGAACTGTGAAGCAGTATATAAGTCTACTTGCTATTGCCATTACTACTATAGTTCTGGGGAAAAAAACTATCTCTATCAATGCCTGGCCAGCGACTTACCACAGGCCTGGATTTGCTGCAGGGCCAGGACACACGATCTTCTGGCATGGCCGCCATTTTGTGGCCAGGATCGCACGAGATTTTGTGAGATCCCGGCCATGCCTGGTCATCGGCCATTGCCGATGACGTTGCCAGGGGCGGAGCCTGCCAGCCCTATAAAAGGAGTTTCTCAGGCTCGGGGCTTCCTTTTCGCCCCTGACAACGAGCAGGCGAACACCCTCCCACCCTCCCTATCTTCCAGTGTGCTACCAGGGTCGCCCTTAGGGGGCCGAATAGGAATTTTTGGCGGTTTCAGTATTTTCTGCGACCGTTTTTTCACCTATTCCACACTGCAGTGTGGGATGGATGGTTAGGGGGTGCTTTGGGTCTCGCCTATTCCAATCACCTTTACGGGGTTGGACAGCAAGACCTCCCACATGCATGGCATGGCTGAGATCCAGGTGAGGGCGCCGCCCCTTCACCCGGATCAGCATGGAGCTACGCCCATAGTTGCCCCGGAAGTTTTTTCTGACGTCATTTCCGCCCCGGAAGTAATTTAGTTGACCTCTCTGTGGGTCCATGTTAGGTTGAATTAAATTAATTAAATATTGATTAATTTTATTTAGTAAAAATGACCCAGTTTTAAATCCAGCTCTGTGTCCGCATCGTTACTCCACCTCTGCTGCAAATAAACAATGAAATGAAATGAAATTTATTTAAGAATAAAAAAAATATATTTGATTTTCCCTGAGGAGATTTATAGGAAAAACTATCAGCTCGTGTGAAAATGAGTTGAATTTACAATATTGATTTGCAATGTCTGCATTGCATCTATTTAAAATTCCTTGAGTTTGGGCATATAAAATTTTCCTTGGCAATGACCAGTTATTTAAGCATTTTTATAAGAAGTTGGATTCTATATATCTCATTAAAATAGACTGAATTAAATCATGTGGGTTAATTACATTCAGGACATGATTTACTCGTTATATTGTTCTCATTCATGGAGAATACGGGAAAATATTTTTTCTTCTTCCTGGGAAAGAATATATTGACTCAGAGGTCTGTAAAATGAGGACCCAGTTTAGGGGCAATATGCTGACTCTGTAAACTGCTTAGAGAGGGCTGTAAAGCATTGTAATGTGGTATATAAGTCTAAAGGATATTGCTATTGCTAAGGGTTTGCCTCAAAGAAGAACGGGGTGGCCTATTCTCCAAAGCATCTGAAGGAAGGACAAGAAAAAATGGATAAAAACTAATCAAGGAGAGAACCAACCAAGAACTAAGAAGAAACATAGAAACATAGAAGTCTGACGGCAGAAAAAGATCTCATGGTCCATCTAGTCTGCCCTTATACTATTTTCTGTATTTTATCCTACAATGGATATATTGTATATGTTTCTGTATTTTATCTTACAATGGATATATTGTATATGTTTATCCCAGGCATGTTTAAATTCAGTTACTGTGGATTTATCTGCCACATCTGCTGGAAGTTTATTCCAAGGATCTACTACTTTTTCCCATAAAATAATATTTCCTCATGTTGCTTTTGATCTTTCCCCCAACTAACTTCAGATTGTGTCCCCTTGTTCTTGTGTTCACTTTCCTATTAAAAACACTTCCCTCCTGGACCTTATTTAACCCTTTAACATATTTAAATGTTTCGATCATGTCCCCCCTTTTCCTTCTGTCCTCCGGACTATACAGATTGAGTTCATTATGTCTTTCCTGATACATTTTATGCTTAAGACCTTCCACCATTCTTGTAGCCCGTCTTTGGACTCGTTCAATTTTGTCAATATCTTTTTGTAGCTGAGGTCTCCAGAACTGAACACAGTATTCCAAATGTGGTCTCACCAGCACTGTATATAGCGGGATCATAATCTCCCTCTTCCTGCTTGTTATACCTCTAGCTATGCAGCCAAGCATCCTACTTGTTTTCCCTACCGCCTGACTTCACTGTTCACCCATTTTGAGACTGTCAGAAATCACTACCCTTAAATCTTTTTCTTCTGAAGTTTTTGCTAACACAGAACTGCCAATACAATACTCAGATTGAGGATTCCTTTTCCCCAAGAAAATTCTGATATTTAAAACAATTAATCAGTGGAACAACTTGCCTCCAGAAGTTATGGGTTCTCCAACATGGAGGTTTCTAAGAAAAGATTAAACAACCACATGATTGAATTGGTTCCTCCCTCAACAAGGGGTTGGACTAGAAGACCTTGGAGATCCCTTCCAATCCTGTTATTCTGCTAACTGAAATGTGCACATCTTATGTCAAACCATGGATCATCTAAAACCTGTTTAGAAAAGTTGTACATTGCTCCAGAGCAGAAGTTCCCAAACTTGGCAACTTTAAGAATTGTGAACTTCAACTCCCAAAATTCAGCTGGCTGGACAATTCTGGGAGTTCAAATACTAAACTTTTGTTTGTGTGTCTGAAAATTGTCCATTTTTTCTCCTTCAATCTATTTTGGAATGGGGAAAAAATCTTATATCCTTACCATATTAATGATAGGTGTTTCAATCTCTCTCTCCTTTTCATTAGATGTGATTGATTGCTAATTATATATCCATTTCCTCTTGAGTAAACTAATGAGTCTATGTGCCCATCACTCAAATAAAAGGAGATTGTTTTAGTCCCAGAAATTGTGATGGTTATTAAAATACAGTGTCGTTACTATATAAAGACGCATTTCCATCTCTTCCGACTTAAGCATTATTCTAGCTTCCATTGTTCTCACTGAAAACAATATATAATTCCAGCAGATTTTTTACAAAGCCCCTATGCGCATGAGTCATTTGTCTTTATGAGAACTAATGCAATAGGGAAATAGTATACTTCCAATTAAATGGAAGGGATTTTTTTTTCTTTCTTTTCTTTTTTTTCTTTAATTTTGGTATATTGGGCTAGGTCACATTGTATATTGTATCACTTGGTGGAATGCTGCAGCCAATTTCTTTATAGGTGATGGTCTTTGAGAGACCCTCCCTCTATTTACAGGACCATCTTCTGCCACATGCCACCCCAGAGACCAATTAGATCCCACAGGGTTGGCCTTCTCTGGGTCCCATTAACTGACAACGTCCTTTGGTGGGTCTGTGGGGAGGGCCTGCTCTGTGATGGCCCCAGCTCTTTGGAATAAACTACCCCCAAGGTCCATATCTTACTTAGATACACAATCTAAGTATTGCCCACAAGATCATATGCTGCAACGTTCTACCTGTCAATGACTATTTCAGCTTCAATCGCAACAACACAAGAGCACGCAACAGATTCAAACTTAATATTAACCGCTCCAAGCTTGACAGTAAAATATATGACTTCAGAAACCGAGTTGTCGAAGCGTGGAACTCATCATCTGACTCAGTAGTGTCAACCCCTAACCGCCCCCCCAACATTTTTCCCTTAGACTATCCACGATTGACCTCTCCAGGTTCCTTAGAGGTCAGTAAGGGGCATGCATAAGTGCACCAGTGTGCCTTCCGTCCCCTGTCCAATTGTCTCTCCTTATCTCAATTATCTTTTCTTCCTTTCAAATATGTTCACCTATACTTTTATATCTTTTCTTCTATTCTTTTCTTTACTTATATTATTACATATCTTTTTCTTCAATGTGTATTATGTATTGGACAAAATAAATAAATAAATAAAATATTGCCCCCATTCTACTGGCCTTCCAAAAAGCCTTGAAGACTTGACTAGCCTTTCGGCCTGGGCAATCCAAAATCCCCATTTTCAACTCTTACTATGAAGAAGTCAGGAATGGGAGCGTCCTATCTGATTGAAGACCAAGCCAAATCTGGGACTGTCCAGTGGATGTAGGCAGGACCAGAATTCATCCAATTACATGCTCAGTTTTTAATTTGATGGACAGAATGAACACCCACTCATGACTTCTCTCTCCCCCCTCATCAAAGGAGAATGGACAACCATTTGTGTGAAATGGTATAGGTCAGGGGTAGGCAAAATTGGCTCTTCTATAACATGTGGACTTCAATTCCCAGAATTCCAGAGCTAGCATGATTCCATTCAATTCAATTTATTAGATTTGTATGCCGCCCCTCTCCGAAAACTCGGGGCAGCTCACAACAACAATAAAAACAGTATAACAATGGAACAAATCTAATAATAAAATTACATTAAAAAACCCCAACAATTTAAAAACCATACAACACATATATACCAAACATAAAATATAAGAAAGCCTGGGGGAGATGTCTTAATTCCCCCATGCCTGGCGATATAGGTGGGTCTTGAGTAACTTGCAAAAGACAAGGAAGGTGGGGGCCGTTCCAATCTCTGGGGGGAGTTGATTCCAGAGGGCCGGGGCCACCACAGAGAAGGCTCTTCCCCTGGGCCCCACCAAACGACATTGTTTGGTCGACAGGACCCGGAGAAGGCCAACTCTGTGGGACCATATCGGCCGCTGGGATTCGTGCGGTAGAAGGCGGTTCCAGAGGTATTCTGGTCCAATGCCATGAAGGGCTTTAAAGGTCATTACCAACACTTTTAATTGTGACCGGAAACTGATCGGCAACCAATGCAGACAGCGGAGTATTGGTGTGACATGGGCATATTTAGGAAACCCCGTGATTGCTCTTGCAGCTGCATTCTGCACGATCTGAAGTTTCCGAACACTTTTCAAAAGTAACCCCATGTAGAGAGCATTACAGTAGTCGAGCCTCGAGGTGATCAGGGCATGAGTGACTGTGAGCAGTGACTCCCGGTCCAAATAGGGCCACAACTGGTGCACCAGCCAAACCTGGGCAAACGCCCTCCTCGCTACAGCCGAACGATGGTGTTCCAATGTTAGCTGTGGATCAAGGAGGACGCCCAAGTTGCGAACCCTCTCTGAGGGGGTCAATAATCCCCCCCCAGGGTAATGGATGGACAGATGGAATTGTCCTTGGGAGGCAAAACCCACAGCCACTCCGTCTTGTCTGGATTGAGTTTGAGCTTGTTGGCTCAGGAATTATGGGAGTTGAAATCCACAAGTCATAGAAGAGCCAACTTTACCTATCCTTGGTATAGGGTTTTCTGCTTGAGCAGTGGGTTGGACTAAAAGACCTGTAGGGTCTCTTTTAATTCTGATATTCTATTAAAAGGCCCAAAGCGGTGTTGAGTCTCTATAAAAAATGTATAATGAAACTTAAAGGCAAACCTATACAGTACTACTTCTTTTCCTTCCTTTAGCATACTGCCTGTTCTTCGCATTTTCCATTTTCTTGGTCAAGACACGAAGACTGCCTTTTCCAAGCAGCTCAGCTGCAATATATCACATTTAAGTCTTTACAATCCTAGCACACTGTAGCTAAGTTGGAGATAAACCCTTTCCAGTCTCTTAAACCTGAAGCCATGTCTTGTCACTCAAAGAAAAAATCGTAACATTCATCCTATCCCTGTTCTCTCTCCCAGATACCCAGCATACAAACAGTAAATTAAAAAGTCCTCCCATTTATATATATTTCCCCCTGCCTCGATGTACTGGTAATTGTTTGATTCATAGAAGAAGAAACCTCATTTTGGGGAGGACAAATGAGTCTCTACGGTATTTAAAGTACAGGGAGTTAAAAGCCTCCGCTTTTTCTCTGGTGAACCTGAAGATCTGATCTCATATTGATATTGATTACCAGATAAAGGAGGTGCCATCCTTTTCTGGGTGATCTTAATCCCATACCTTTCTTTAATGCTGACTTTTGATGCTGACTTTTTCCTTTTCCCCTGTCAAAGATGGTTTTATGGATTGATCAGTCAAGGGCTGCAAATTTTTTTTACTACCACACTGTAGGTATGGTTTATTTTATGGGTGTGGCTTGCCAGCCATGTGACCAGGTGGGAGTGGCTTGATGATCATGTGACCAGGGGCGGCTTAATGGTCATGTGACTGGCTTAAAGGTGGCCTCACATCAAGGTTTGGGTTTGTATTAGGGTTAGGTAGAACCCCATCTGATTTGGACAGTGGTTCATGCTGAAGCCAATCAAAGATTATGTTGAGTGGACATTCGAGCTGAACCCAGAGAAACACTTTTTAGAAACCTAACAAGAAGTGGTTGCATGTTTAACTGGACCTTCTAGGACCAGTAAAAGTCTTATTGACTAAATCATTTTTTCAGTGTCCCCACCAGACAGTTGAGCTTGAAATATAAAGCTTTTCTTGACACCTTTACAGTACCGTGCAGCTTGGGGTGGTAATTTAAGCAGAAACAATAGTTAAATAACATAAATTTATGCACTTCAATAAAGGCATTTTCCCAAGCAAGTAGACCTCAACTACTTCAAAGTTTAATGCTTTTTTTAATGACATGTGCACAATATTGTTTTAAATTTAATTCCTAAAATAGATGCATGTCCCCTAAAGGTTAGGTAGAAATGCCAGAGTCTCAAATCTCCTAGTAATTAGGAAATCAAAATGTGATACAGAAGAGGTAATGTCTAAATATAACCATTGAATTTCCTCTTTGGCAATGACAATCACTAAGTAAAACTGGCAATCCTAAGACATCAGGCCCTGTTTAAATCCCATTGATGTCATGAATAACTTGGTGCAGAATCTCATCCTAAAGACAGTGTGATGTGTGTTTTTTTTTTGCATTATATTTCTGTAGTTCAGTAATGTGAATACTTGAAAAACAAAAGAAACTTAAGGGTATTATTTTTGTATATGTCTTACTACCATATTTTTTAGAGTATCAGATGCACCAAAGTATAAGCACACCTTAATTTTGGGGGAGGGAAGTAGGGGAAAAAAAATCTATCTACCAGGTATTCATCTGGCTAGCATCCTTAGTCTAATTAGCTAAAGCACATTATTTTATCCCCTGGTTAGGGCTGAAAAAAATCTTATTTGAAGGGAGCAACAATGAAACAGGCCTGCAAAGTTTTAGGACTGGGAAAAAAGTTATTCAGAGTAACAATGAAAAAATCCTGCAAGCTGGGAAAATCATTAGCACCCCATTCAGGCTGAAAACCTTTTTCAGAGGGAGTAGCAATAAAAACAAGCCTGCAAGTTGAGAAAAAAGCTTTGAAGAAGCTATATTTGGAGTATAAGACACACCCTTTCAATAAAAGCTTCATCTTTCTGGTGAGGTTCTGTTTATTTTTATGAGAAGTGTGGAAAGTTCCCAATCTAGTTGCAAAGGTCACTAATTCATATAAAGCAGCCTGTAAAATTGTTATGTGACAACAGGAAGAAATGGGTGCTGCTGGTTCAGTTGCAAATGTCAACTTTGAGGAATGAAAAAAGGATCATTGTAATTGAGCATCCTTGCATAGTATTATAAGGAAACAATTAGATTTTCTTTTAAGCTCAAAAAAGCATAAATTGGATCTGTGATATGCTACAGTAGCCAATAACACATGTTGTGTTTGGGCCTGGGCCAGCGGTTGCTCCCACAGATGGGAGAGATGCGGCACAAAGTGAATGTGAAAGCCTGGCTGACAGCCAGGAAGACGTGGCAGACAGCCAGGAGGACAAGGCCACTGGTACGCAGGATTCAGCAGACAGCCCAGGGGATTTGGCATGGAGTCCCTCAGACAGTCTTTCGTCCCTGGATTCTTCTGCAGATCAATATATTGATCTGTGTAGCCGAAGAGCTATGCAGAGAAGGGATCAATTGAAGGAGTATTACAAGTCATCATAGTAGCACCTGGGCTGGGTGTGGTTTTTATACTGAGGGCTGGGTGTGGTTCCCTTAATGAGGGCTAAAGGGATAAAAGGGAACAAAGGCTCAAGGCAAACTGTGGCTGTTGATCTGTGTTATTTTGTGGTTCCTGCTCTGAAGTTTCTGTTCCGTGCTGTTGGAATTTTCAACCCAGCTTTTTCAGACAAGTGGGAGGTGAAAACTCCGGGACTTGCTGTTTGCTCCAAAGATTCAAAAGGACTCCTGAAACGTCTTTGCTCATTCCAGGTTGTCTTTGTTTGTTTTTTCCTGTGTTTTTGTATGCTGCTGAAGTAAGTCTTGAACTATCATTGTTTTTGGACACTAAGAACTGTTTTGAGTAACGCTTTTTTGTTTATTTAATACAAGTTTGCTGATTAGCAGAGCACGTGTGTGTTTGATTTCTTTTCCTTAGACTATTACGCATTGCCTGAGCCCAGTCAGGCAGAACAACACATATGTACAATAACGCTAACTTTCCAAAGTTAATTTGAATGAGCCCTCCACTCCTCTACCTGCAACAGACGGAAACAGACTTGAAATCCTGAGCTTAGAAAGCTTAAAACTATGTCGCTTTCAGCACCACCTAAGCATAGCTCATAAAAATTATCTGCTACAACGTCCTTCCTGCCAACATTTTCAGCTTCAACCACAACAATACACAAGCACACAACAAATACAAACTCAAAGTGAACCACTCCAAACTTGGCTGTAGAAAATACAACTTTAGCAACAGAGTGGTTAATGCCTGGAACTCACTACCTGTTATGTTATATCTATATATATGTATATTACTTATATATATGAAAATGAAAAGGCTTGCAAATTGGTAAGAGCTGGGAACATTGTTAGCACCTGGTTAGGGTTGGAAAGAAACTTATTCAGAGCAAGTTAGAGCAATGAAAAAAACTCTGCAAAGACTTAGGGCTTGAGAAACAATGGAAGAGCTTGCAAGGAAAGAGCTGGGAAGATCATTAGCAGCTAGTTAGGGCTGGGGGGAAAAGCTACATTCAGAGTATAAGACACACCCAAACTATTAGAAACATAGAAACATAGAAGATTGACGACAGAAAAAGACCTCATGGTCCATCTAGTCTGCCCTTATACTATTTCCTGTATTTTATCTTACAATGGCTATATGTTTATCCCAGGCATGTTTAAATTCAGTTACTGTGGATTTACCAACCACGTCTGCTGGAAGTTTGTTCCAAGGATCTACTACTCTTTCAGTGAAATAATATTTTCTCACGTTGCTTTTGATCTTTCCCCCAACTAACTTCAGATTGTGTCCCCTTGTTCCTGTGTTCACTTTCTTATTAAAAACACTTCCCTCGTGAACCTTATTTAACCCTTTAACATATTTAAATGTTTCGATCATGTCCCCCCTTTTCCTTCTGTCCTCCAGAATAGACAGATTGAGTTCATTAAGTCTTTCATGATACGTTTTATGCTTAAGACCTTCCACCATTCTTGTAGCTTGTCTTTGGACCCGTTCAATTTTGTCAATATCTTTTTGTAGGTGAGGTCTCCAGAACTGAACACAGTATTCCAAATGTGGTCTCAACAGCGCTCTATATAAGGGGATCACAATCTCCCTCTTCCTGCTTGTTATACCTCTAGCTATGCAGCCAAGCATCCTACTTGCTTTTCCTACTGCCCGACCACACTGCTCACCCATTTTGAGACTGTCAGAAATCACTACCCCTAAATCCTTCTCTTCTGAAGTTTTTGCTAACACAGAACTGCCAATGCAATACTAGCCTCTTTTAGGGAGGAAAAAGTTGTGTCTTATACTTATTCTCCCAGGTTGAACTGAAAGTGGGGCATACAAGTCACACAATGAAACAAGGGACTTAGTCTCTCCAGTCTAAGTTCTTATTTCTTGAGCACTAGATTACCAATGTACGCAATCCATATTAGATTAAAGTTGTGCTTTCTCCTCCTGTAATAGATCTTGTACATATAGACAGCATATTTTTATTGAAGCATGCTCTTTACATGTAGCACTTGGGGAGCCTTAGGCTGACTGTATCTCAATCCTGCTTTTTCCAAGTAGATCTAAAATCTTTTTTTAAAAAAACCCACAAAAATCCATGCACTTAAGCATGGATATTCTAATAGGCCTAAGAGTTGGGTTAAAATCAATGTATACATTTATAAACCAACAAATAAAAGAAAGCATCTCAAAGAATACATTCTTAAATTAAATAATTCAGGCCTTGGAATAATGTGCCTTGGAAATATCTCAACTGATTTTAATGCAGAGTTGAATGAGCATTTTTTTTAAAGGAAAGAAAAGAAAACAATATTTATCTGATCTTTCGTGCTGTTGTTGTTTTCAGCCACAATTTTGCAGCCTAATCAAATCCACCAGGCATTTTCCTGTTGACTTGAAATAAGAATTATTTTATAGCCAGAGAAATTCATTGATTCCATTTAATTATTTACTCTGCGCATTATTTTTTTTGCAGGGAATGCTGGGAGAGCTGGCTCTACAATGCACTTCAGCACAGCATGGAAGGAAACACCGCTGGGTACAAAGCAGGACTGTTTGGTGCAAATAACCTCAGTGAGATTTCAACCAAGCAACGCTAACGGTTCAGAATCCTTAGACTCCGACCCATGCTTTTAGAACTCAGCAGATCAGAAAGAGCTATGCAATATGATTTATTCATACACACACAAGAGAGAGCAAAAGAAAGACAGACATAAGGAGACAGAAAGAGAGACAAACAGGCGCACATAAATGGACCCAAAATACTGTGCCATGTGGACGAGAGGAAAAAGCATTAGTGCCATTGACAGGCAACTCATTCTCTTCGTCGACATGTGAATCAAAAAGCGTAATTAGGCATTTTATAAAGTGAAGGAGGTATCACAGAAGCCAAACTGAGATGAAAAGTAAAGTCCAGTGGGAAAACAATAACAAGAAAACAAGAAACATAGAAACATAGAAGATTGATGGCAGAAAAAGACCTCATGGTCCATCTAGTCTGCCCTTATACCATTTTCTGTATTTTATCTTAGGATGGATATATGTTTATCCCAGGTATGTTTAAATTCAGTTACTGTGGATTTACCAACCACGTCTGCTGGATGTTTGTCCCAAGCATCTACTATTTTTTCAGTAAAATAATATTTTCTCATGTTGCTTCTGATCTTTCCCCCAACTAACCTCAGATTGTGCCCCCTTGTTCTTGTGTTCACTTTCCTATTAAAAACACTTCTCCCCTGAACCTTATTTAACCCTTTAACATATTTAAATGTTTTGATCATGTCCCCACTTTCCCTTCTGTCCTTTTATGAACAAAATACACCAATAAGCATTATTTTTTTATTTCAATTTTCATTTCATTGTGTGCAGAAATGTTCAACCTGGTTTCCAAGGAAAGAAGTTTTCAAATTGACCAAATACAAGCACTTAAAATAAATATTTTTTGGTGCAAGTCACACAGACTCGTAAACAGTACAAGTGTGACCTTTTTTGTCCAGCAAAAACTAAGCCCCTCACCCCCCAAAAAAAAATTATCATAGAGAGAACCCCTGAAATGATGAACAGTCATGAAATTTCAAGTTTCAGAAATGCAGGGGAAATTTTTTACAGGGTCTCAAACTTCGATTTCGTGTTGCACAGACTCGAACAGAACAACAGGGTTAAAGCCCTACGTGATTTAGGCCAGACTATCTTCCAGACTATATCATGTAGGGCTGGTATGGGTGACTGGTATGGGCTCACAGAATTGGTCTTATCCAGGTCCCATCAGCTAAACAGTGTCAGCTAGTGGGTTCGTGGGGGAGGGCCTTCTCGGTTGCTGCTCCGACTCTCTGGAACCAGTTACCTCCTGAGATCCAGACTACTCCCACCCTACTGGCCTTCCAGAAAGTGGCAAGCCTCGGGCCATTGATCTGAGGGTGGTAACATCAGATCAATACAAATTACTGTTGTATTTAAATTGTTTTTAAACTTTTTTAGAGGTTTTTGGATTATTTGGATGCTTTATATCTTGGTTGTGAGCCTCCTAGAGTCCCTATGGAGTTCGGCAGCATAAAAATTGAATGAATTAATTAATGAATTAATGAAGATTCTCAAAATTGAAATTTGTTAATAAAAATGCAATTGTACCCTTTCTATGTCTGTCAAACATTCCTTCCTTCCTTGCTTTTTATCTATCTACCTACCTACCATACTCCATCCCTCTCTCCCTCCCTCTCTCCTTTCCGTCCTTCCTTCCTCCATTTTTATCTACCTACCTATTGTCCTCCCTCCCTCTTTCCCTCCCTGCCTGCCTCCTTCGCTCTCCCCTTCCTTCCTTCCTTCCTTCCTCTCTCTCTCTCTCTCTCTCTGTCTCTCTATCTATCTGTTTGTTTAATTTATTTGCAGTCCATTTTAGGGTTCAGACATCTACATGCATATGAAGGTATCTGGACACAATCTTTGTCCCATTTCAGATATTTCCCTATTGAGCAAGAGAGAGATCTGTTGAGCAAAAAATCAGATGGTTGGCTGCTATCATAGTCACTTAATCAGCCCTCTTGACATTTCTTGACACATGGACACCCAAACACAGAGAGCAATGGACTTTGTTCTGCTCATACTGTTTTTGAAGTACTATTGAGACAGAAACCGCTTAGCTTGAAGAACGAAATAGAAGAGGAAAAATGATTTACCATTGAAGAAAATCTCTCTTTGGTAACTACACAGAAAAAGTGATTTATAGAAATTGAACATAATATCCTCAGGCTATCCCTGTTCATTAAATAGAAAACCTGGTGGTTTATGTTAATAGTTACAATTTACCAATGAAGGATGCAAAGATTATTTTTTTTAGTTTTTTAATCAAATAAATATATTATTTCCCAAGAACAAAAAATATATTTTGACGTATTCTCCATGAATGAGAACAATATAAGGAGTAAATCATGTCCTGAATGTAATTAACCCACATGATTTAATTCAGTCTATTTTAATGAAATATATAGAACCCAACTCCTTATAAAAATGCTTAAATAACTGGTCATTGCTAAGGAAAATTTTATATGCCCAAACTCAAGGAATTTTAAACAGATGTAACACAGATATTGCAAATCAATATTGTAAATTCAACTCATTTTCACACAAGCTGATAGTTTTTCCTATAAATATCCTCAGGGAAAATCCAATATTATTTTATTCTTAAATAAGACCTTTTAAAATTTAATTTTATTGTTTATTTGATAGAGATACTTCCCCCCCAGAACTATAGTAGCAGTAGCAATAGAACTTAGACTTAGATACTGCTTCACAGTTCTTTACAGCCCTCTCTAAGCAGTTTACAGAGATAGCATATTGCTCCCAACAATCTGGGTCCTCGTTTTACTGACCTAGGAAGGATGGAAGTCTGAGTCAACCTTGAGCCTGGTGGGATTTGAACTGCTAAATTGCAGGCAGCCGGCAGGCAGCAGAAGTAGCCTGCAGTACTGCAGTACTGCACTCTAACCACTGAGGGGAGAGAGGAGGAATCCTTTCACTGGGGAGATACTGCCTACTCATTCTTAAAAACAGTGAAAAAAAATGTACCTTTCCTGGGAATAATTCCCCCAAATTGGCTGATACCATGAATGAGAATGATTCTGGGTTATTTTCAATCCGGTGAATTTTTTTCAGAAGGTAGCGCCCTCAAATTTTCTCTAATCTAATTTAGAAACCCATCAAACTTACTATCTTTCTTTTTTTCTTGAACCAGATCTGTTCAACTTTAGAACGACCCAAATTCCTCAATAATAGATAATGAGGGGTCCTTCAAAAATGGTTTTCCTGCATGACTGGATTTTTTAAAATGGAAAGAATCTGTAATGATTTGCAAGATAGAGTCCATTATTAGTGGTTTGACAAAGGTATTATTGCCTCCTTTCATTTTAAGAGATTTGCCAAAGATGTTTTGCATAGCTTTATGTCTGTCTGTCTGTCTGTCTGTCTGTCTGTCTGTCTGTCTGTCTGTCTGTCTGTCTGTCTGTCTATCTATCTATCTATCTATCTATCTATCTATCTATCTATCTATCTATCTATCTATCTATCTATCTATTTATCAGATTTGTATGCCGCCCCTCTCCGTAGACTCGGGGCGGCTAACAACAATAATAAGACAATATAAACAAATCTAATATTTAAGTTAATTTAAAAACCCTAATTTAAGAAACCAATCATACATATAGACATACCATGCATAAATTTTATAAGCCTAGGGGGAAGGGAAAGTCTCAATTCTCCCATGCCTGACGACAGAGATGGGTTTTAAGGAGCTTATGAACGGCAAGGAGGGTGGGGGAAACTCTGATATCTGGGGGGAGTTGGTTCCAAAGGGTCGGGGCCGCCACAGAGAAGGCTCTTCCCCTAGGTCCCGCCAAATGACATTGTTTAGTTGACGGGACCCGGAGAAGGCCAACTCTGTGAGACCTAACTGGTCGCTGGGATTCGTGCGGCAGAAGGCGGTCCTGGAGATATTCTGGTCCGATGCCATGTCTGTCTGTCTGTTTGTCTGTCTCACTCTCTCTCTTTCTTGATCTATCTATCTATCTATCTATCCATCCATCCATCTATCTATCCATTACATTTTTTAAAAAAAAGGAAACGTCATGAATAAATATTTTTGCCTGCATTCTACATTCTTGGTGCTTCAGCAGTTGTCAAAATGCTAAAGATTCATTAGTTGTTTGGGTTTGGAGTAGCACTTCAGCTCACATGAATCCAAGACGCTATGAATAAAATTAATTAAAATTTTAATTAATTATCGTATCATTATCATATAAGTAAGATACAGAAGAGCAAATCTCATACAATTATAGGCAAAACTGAATGATGCTAACACTTTTCAAATACCAACAGCACAGCCAATATCTACTGCAAAACAAGGAAGAGTGCAATTTGTTTGCCCTTAGAAATTTTGAAGGTGTGGTGGATGTTCATTTCTGTCATCTGGAGCTGGTAGTGTTTGTAACAGGAAAATGTTGCATTGATTACAGCAGTGAGGGTTTGTTTGTTTTTGCTTTTAGATATTCTGTTCTTAAAAAGTTAGGACTTTGTAGATCAAAACCAGAATCTGAATTCCGAAAATGACATATAAGGCACTGAGGATGTGTACATTTAAGAAAGTTAAATATACTAATATCATAGGCTTTATTAACTTATGGAAATGTATATAGTTGGTTTAAGACACAGAGATGTGATTTGTAATTTCAATATGCAAAATGAAACTGTATTGGATCTGTAATAACAATTATATGAATTATCTTCTTTTTAACAATAAAAGTTTAAATATTTTTTTTTTAAAAGACACTGAGGATATTGCCAAAATGCACTCAGCTGTGGCGAGGGGGGCGTTCGCCCAGGTCCGCCTTGTGCACCAGTTGCGACCTTACTTGGACCGGGAGTCACTGCTCACAGTCACTCATGCCCTCATCACCTCGAGACTTGACTACTGTAACGCTCTCTACATGGGGCTACCTTTGAAAAGTGTTCGGAAACTTCAGATCGTGCAGAATGCAGCTGCGAGAGCAATCATGGGCTTTCCCAAAAATGCCCATGTAATACCAACACTCCGCAGTCTGCATTGGTTGCCGATCAGTTTCCGGTCACAATTCAAAGTGTTGGTTATGACCTATAAAGCCCTTCATGGCACCGGATCAGATTACCTCAGGGACCGCCTTCTGCTGCACGAATCCCAGTGACCAGTTAGGTCCCACAGAGTGGATCTTCTCCGGGTCCCGTCAACTAAGCAATGTCGCTTGGCGGGACCCAGGGGAAGAGCCTTCTCTGTGGCGGCCCCGGCCCTCTGGAACCAACTGCCCCCGAAGATTAGAATTGCCCCCACCCTCCTTGCCTTTCGTAAGCTACTTAAAACCCACCTCTGCCATCAGGCATGGGGGAAATGAGATCCTCTTTCCCCCTAGGCCTTTACAATTCTATGCATGGTATGTCTGTATGTATGTTTGGGTTTTTTATATTAATGGGTTTTTAATCATCTCTAGTATCAGATTACTATTGTACTGTACACTGTTTTATTGTTGCTGTTAGCCGCCCCGAGTCTCCGGAGAGGGGCGGCATACAAATCCAATAAATAAATAAATAAACTTCAAATATTTCTCCTGAGTTGTTTCAGGTAGGAATAAATATTTCTAGATTTAAAAAAACTGGAAAAGTTTTATTCCTCTGTTTAAAAGGAGCAGTTATGGATTTACATGCATGAAATACACTGGGGAAGCCTTGGGACAAACATTATCCTTCAACTACCTCCACATTGCAGAGTTCTTGAAGCAGCAACATCCTCCCCTCACACCCATAAGACGGAGACTTGAACACCTAGAGAAATATGAGATAAACGTTGCTGGCTTTCCTACTCGTATTATAACTTTGGGGCACGAATGTGGAAAACAGACCTTTTCAGCTCAGTGAATGTACTGACTTTCAGGATTTTTCTGTGCAATAAAAAGTACACGCTCAAACCAAATGAAGATCATTTTCTGGTTTCAGACCTTGCTAAGGCTCCATATATCAGTCCCGCTCGACTTTTGATTTTCTAGAAGAAAGGCAGCTCAACAGCAAAAGCAATAAACTAGATTTATTGACTACCTTGGACCTCAGTAAACCCTTAGTGGGCCATCTCGTTGGTGCACGATGTTGTGCAACTCTGAACAGTGGCTGCCTTTGCCAATACTAAGCGCATTTCGAATGTTTTCCCCTTCCTGACTCAGAAGGAAAGGAAGAAGTAGAGATTGACTGGAGACTGACAGATCTACGGCAAAAATGCACCTTTCAAAAGCCCCAGAAGGAAACAGAAAAGAGAACTCTTGCAGTGGGTCAACATCGACAAGTTAGAAACCATTTTGTAAGCCGCCCTGAGTTTATCTATCTATCTATCTATCTATCTATCTATCTATCTATCTATCTATCTATCTATCTTTCTTTCTTTCTTTCTTTCTATCTATCTATCTATCTATCTATCTATCTATCTATCTTTCTTTCTTTCTTTCTTTCTTTCTTTCTTTCTATCTATCTATCTATCTATCTATCTATCTATCTATCTATCTATCTAATCTATATCTGTCTGTCTCTGTCTCTCTCTCTCTCTCTCTCTCTCTCTCTAATCTATATCTATATACAGGTTCTCAATGGAAGGCAGATTGTTTTTTCTACAGTTCTGATTATCCTCTGAAGTCTGTGTCGGTCTTGTTGGTTTGCAGAACTCAAAAGTGCTTTCTCCAAAAGGCCACTTGACTTTCTTGACACCCCCCCTTTTTTTAAAGGAGTTGATTCCAGAGGGTCATGGCCACCACAGAGAAGGCTCTTCCCCTGGGTCCTGCCAGACGACATTGTTTCATCGATGGGACCCGGAGAAGGCCAACTCTGTGGGACCTAACCGGTCGCTGGGATTCATGTGGCAGAAGGCAGTCTTGGATATATTCTGGTCCAATGCCATGAAGGGCTTTATAGGTCATAACCAACACTTTGAATTGTGACCGGAAACTGATAGGCAACTCATGATTTGTTTGTGATGGGAAAATGGAAGCAAAACTTAAAATTTTATTTTATTTTATTTATTTATTTTGTCCAATACACAATGAGGGTTTTAGTGGGTATATATCTATATAAACATAGTAAAATACATGATGAAGGTTATAGAGGAGATACTTATAGTAAAATATATCTAAGAAATAATAGAAAAGAAGGTATAGTAATAGAACATATCAATAAAAGAATAGAAGAAGAGATATAGGAATAGAAGAAAGGTATAGGAGATATAGGAGATATAGGAGAGCAATAGGACAGGGGACGGAAGGCACTCTAGTGCACTTGTACTCCCCCCTTACTGACCTCTCAGGAATCTGGATAGGTCAACTGTAGATAATCTAAGGGTAAAGTGTTGGGGGTTTGGTAATGAGTTCCACACTTCGACAACTCAGTTACTGAAGTCATATTTTTACAGTCAAGTTTGGAGCGGTTAATATTAAATTTAAATCTGTTGTGTGCTCTTGTGTTGTTGTGGTTGAAGCTGAAGTAGTCGCCGACAGGCAGGACATTGCAGCATATGATCTTGTGGGTAATACTTAGATCTTGTTTAAGGCGTCTTAGTTCTAAACTTTCTTGGCCCAGGATTGAAAGTCTAGTCTCGTAGGGTATTCTGTTTCGAGTGGAGGAGTGAAGGGCTCTTCTGTTGAAGTATCTTTGGACATTTTCAAGGGTGTTGATGTCTGAGATGCAATATGGGTTCCAAACAGATGAGCTGTATTCGAGGATGGGTCTTGCAAAAGTTTTGTAAGCTCTGGTAAGCAGTGTGAGATTGCCAGAGCAGAAGCTACGTAGGATTAGGTTTACAACTCTTGAAGCCTTCTTGGCTATATTGTTGCAGTGGGCTTTGGCACTTAAATCTTTTGTTGTTAGTATACCAAGGCCTTTAACCGAGTGGGGATTATCTGTGATAATTTGATTATTCAGTTCGTATTTGGAGTTCAGATTTTTCTTCCCAATGTTTAGGACAGAGCATTTGCTAGTTCAACAACTTCTTTAAAATTTCCACTTTTGGAGCATTCACAACTTTGGGAGGCAACTTGTTCCACTGATTAATTGTTCTAACAGTCAGGAAATTTCTCCTTAGTTCTAAGTTGCTTTTCTGCTTGATTAGTTTCTACCCATTGCTTCTTGTCCTGCCTTCAGATGCTTTGGAACTTCAGGTGGCTTGACTCCCCTCTTCTTTGTGGCAACCGTGAGATTTTGGAATACTGCTATCATGTCTCCAGTAATCCTTCTTTTCATTAAACTAGACATACTCAGCTCCTGCAACCATTCTTCAGTAGAATGGCTGCTGCCCGGACCGGGGGGGGGGGGGGGCGACACAGTGGGGTAGCAAAAATGGAGCTCCACCCCAGAGCACCCAATTTGCACTGAAAGATGTTGAAAGAAAATGCAGGGTGTCCTGCATAAGCCACACCCACAGTGTGGTAGTAAAAATTTTGGTAGCCCTGTTCATAAGTGCACCAGTGTGCCTTCCGTCCCCTGTCCTAATGTTTCTCTCATTAGTATCATGTATCTAAACATTTTTATATCTTTGTATACTACCAATTCGTTCTTGACAAAATAAGTAAATAATTCAGTAAGTATGTAGATAGATAGATAGATAGATAGATAGATAGATAGATAGATAGATAGATAGGTAGGTAGGTAGGCAGGCAGGCAGGCAGGCAGGCAGGCAGGCAGATAGATAGATAGATAGATATGATTAGATGATAGATAGCAGTCAGCAGACCTTAGTAGTAGTAGTCAATGATCTCAAAAACCCAGTAGCTTCGCAAAAGTCCCATATTTTTTTAAAAAATAAATTCTATCATGTTTTAGACCCCAGTCCCCTAATCATCTTTGTTGCTCTTCTATGCACTCTTTCTAGAGGCTCAACATCTTTTTTACATTGTGGTAACCTAAACTGGGTGCAGTATTCCAAGTGTGGCCTTACCAAAGCATTATAAAGCGGTATTAACACTTCATGTGATCTTGATTCTATCTCTCTGTTCATGCAGTCTAGAACTGTATTGGCTTTTTTTGGCAGCTACAACACAGTGGTTGCTCATATTTAAATGATTGTTCACTAAAATTACAAGATCTCTCTCACGGTTACTACTATTGAGCAAGATACATATACAGTAATACCTCGTCTTACGAACCTAATTGGTTCCAGAAGGAGGTTCGTAAGGCGAAAAGTTCGTAACATGAAACAATGTTTCCCATAGGAAACAATGTAAAAGCAATTAATGCGTGCAAGGGGGGGAAATTGCAAAATGGTGCTCCGCTGAGTACCGCCGCCCAGCTGTCACCTTTTAAAACAGCCGGGGGGCTTCTCGGCGTTCTCCCAAATCCGAACCCAAACCTGAACTTTTCGGATTCAGGTTGGGGAGGCCGCCGAGAAGCACTGCCGCCCGACTGTCATCTTCTGAAACAGCCGGGGCGCTTCTCGGCGTTCTCCCGAATGCCAAACCCAGAAGTTCGGGTTTGGGTTCTGGAGGCCACCGAGAAGGACCCAGCTGTTTCAGAAGATTACAGCTGGGCGGCGGTGCCCGGCGGACTGCCGTTTTTGCAATCGGCAGCGGCGTTTTCGCCCGATCTGGAGGCTGAAACGAAGGTGGGGAATCCCAATAGGGAATTCCATGGGCGGAGCTTTGACATCACAAAGACGTTCTTCCTGGAGACCACGTTTCAGTTGACCAGGAAGGATGTCTTCGTGACGTCAAAGCTCCGCCCATGGAATTCCCTATTGGGATTCCCCACCTCCGTTTCAGCCTCCAGATCGGCCAAAAACGCCGCTGCCGATTGCAAAAACGGCACTCTGCCGGGCGGCGCTGCCCGGTTGTAACCTTTTGAAACATCCAGGCGCTTCTCGGTGACCTCCAGAACTCAAACCCGAACATCCGGGTTCGGCGTTCGGGAGAATGCCGAGAAGCCCCACGGCTGTTTCAGAAGGTGACAGTCGGGCGGCAGAGCTTCTCAGTGGCCTCCCAAACCCGAACCCGAAAAGTTCGGGTTTGGGTTCAGGTTCAGGAGAACACCGAGAAGCCGCCTGGCTGTTTTAAAAGGTGACAGCCGGGCGGCGACGCCCAGCGGAGCGCCTTTTTGCAATCTGCGGTGGGTTCGTAAGTCAAAAAAAGTTTGTATGAAAAGGCAAAAAATTTCCAAACCCCCGGTTCGTATCTCGAAATGTTCATATCATGGGGGGTTCGTATCATGAGGTACCACTGTACTGTATTTGTGCATTTTGCTTTTTCTTGCCTAAATGTAGAACCTTACTTTTTCCACCATTGAAATTCATTTTGTTAGATAGCGCCCATTGTTCAAGTCTGTCAAGATCCTTCTGTATCTTAAGCCTATTCTATCTGTTCTGGATATCAAAGAAGAATTTTGGAAGGCAGACCAAGACATTTATTTATTTATTTATTTTAAAAAATAACTTTACAAGAGAATAGTTGACAGTCAAGGTGTTTTAACTCCCCTAGCAGGAAAATTTATGTTAAAAACCCATCCTGACCCCGATATAGAATAAAAAAATAAGAACAAAAATAATATTTTGGAATTTGTTGGCCTTTCCCAACACTTTCGATCAAGTTGTTTTTTCTGGAAGACCATTCAGCCTACCTACTAAGAGAGCTGTATTTCTCCTTAGCAAATGGATGCATTTCAAACCCTGTGTGACCTCTGCATTTCTACACTTCAAACTGGTTATATAAAAATGTGTCACTGCTAGAAGAATTTGCTTTTGGCAAAGCAAACCCTAGAGAGGCATTACAGAAGTCACTCAAGTCATTAAGCAAGGAAAGGGGTTTCTTTTCTAGGAGAATACAACCTCAGATGAAGAAGAAATATTCATGGTTTTGGAGCCAATTAGCAGTCCATTACTCCACGGAAGGCTTCAGACATGACTCATTAATATGACAGTGCTATAATGACATGTTTCAGGGTAGAGTATCTGCAATAAGAACTGTCAACATTTGACTGGTCATTTCCAAGCATGACATCTGCCTAGAAATGGGAGGAAATGTAATACTAAAGTGATGATTGATTAAAATAAACAGTGCAGAGACAGGATGCAAAAGTTTGAGTTCCTGATCCATGGAGAAGAACCAGAACAAACATAAATGGATACAGGTGGTCTTTGAGTTATGAACATAATGGAGCCTGCTTAGCACGGTCATAACTCAGGGCAGTCCTACTTTATCTATCTCATTTATCATCACATTTGTATGGTCTCCCAAATGAACTGAAATGAGTCTGAGTGGCTTATACATAAAAATCCAGCATAGTCAGGGAGGGAGGGAGGGAAGGGAGGAAAAGGAAGGAAGGAAGGAAGGAAGGAAGGAATTAATTTTCTGCATTTTGTATTTTCTGCCATGGGAAAAAAATTGGCAAAGAAGGAATGAATGAATGAATGAAGGAATGAAGGAATGAAGGAATGAAGGAATGAAGGAATGAAGGAATGAAGGAATGAAGGAATGAAGGAATGAAGGAAGGAAGGAAGGAAGGAAGGAAGGAAGGAAAGCAGGCATGCGGGCAGAAAGGAAGGATGGTAGGAAGTGGGAAGGGAAAAGGGGGAGAAAGAAAACAAGAAAGCAAGACTACAATAGATTAGTTAATAAACAATCGTAATAAAATGACGGTATTCCAACTTCAAGTAAAACCATTATAAGGAGTTTATTGCAAAATGGAAAGAAACACGGTGAAAGCAAAACGGTGAGACACCTGGTATCATCTCTACCATCTAATGGTTTCTCTTTCTCTTCCATCAATTTTACGAATAAGAACCTCAAATATTGTCTGAATGTATCCCCAGAGAGAGAAAAGAAATGCTGGATGTAGCTGCTGCGAATGAGACTGGTCCCAGCTGGTGGTACTTTTTATATTACCAGGCACAGAAAACATGGCAGGGTGAGGCTTGGTTAGGATTTTCGATGGAGGGACATCTGAGGCACCCAGAGCTGCAGAATGGACTGTGGCGTTAGGGTTGGAAGAAGTAAAGTCAAACCCCTTCTGTAGGATGGCAAGTGAACTGCCAAAACTCAACTTAATGGAGATTATTTTTTTAATGTCTTTCTTACACCAGTCCAAATGAAATACTCTGAAGCTTTAATGGGTACCCAAATGGAAAGCAGATATTGAGCGACTGAACCCTAGATAACAAAAATATAGAATCCTTTCCTTGGCAGTCAAATTTACCAAATGGATAGAATAGAGTGTTTATAGATAACTAAAAGCATGTTCAAGTTTCTGGGAGTGGGATGCAGCCAAAATGGCCTTATGGATATATATATATATTTTCCATTAATGTTATTCCCCCTCCACCTCCCAGTTCTAATAAATAATATTAAAATGTCTGTCATATTTCATGGTTATATATTTTCCATTTCCATCAGGGCTTATTATTACCATGAAAATATAAAATTTAGTTACACACATACTAACAGCTGCCAGGACAGTATATGCCCAACATTGGAAAATAGACAAACTACCGGAAGAAAATATAATAATTTAAAAAATATTAGACTGTGCGGAGATGGACAGGTTATCTAAAAGATTAGAGGGAAAAGAAGAATCAGATTACTATATGTTGTGATTCCGTCTGAGGCCCCTCAGGGAACGGCTGATCCTCTGCCGGCTTCCTGCTCAGAGGGGGAGGATGAGGAACAGGAGGTTCAGGCAGACGGAGAGGAGGAATCTCAGGCTGAGGGAGAGGGAGGACAGCCAGAGTCCCCCGAGGGGGAGCTCTCCCCAGCAAGCAGCCTGGATTCCTTAGATGAAAATGCACAAGCAATCATCGATCTCCGGCAGAGAAGAGCAACACAACGAAGGGGACAATTAGCCAGGTACTTTCAGCACTAAAGAGGCAACAGCTGGGTTTGGGTGTGATGCTCTCCAGAAAGGCTGAAAAGGCAGACCCACCCTTCCTGGCTTGTGGAGTATTATCTTTGGGAGTCCTGGGACCTGGCTGTGATCTTTGGGGTCTTGGACTTCTGGTTTGTGACTTTGAATACTGAAACCTTGGGGGGGAAAGGTGTGGGTCTTATTCTCTACAGTGGTGGGTGTGCCAGCAAGAAGTCTGCTGTATTGTTTGGCCGTCAGGACTCTGCTGTGAAGTCTCATAGCCTGCCTGTTGGGAAGAACAGGTTTTTCTCTGTGTTTATTTTTCAAACTATAAAGTGCCTTTGTTTGTACCAGCGTGTCTGGCTGTTTTTTCCAGTTGGTGTTGAAGTCTGGGGGCACCCAGACAGAACACTATAAAATATGGGGAAAATTTTATGATAGGCTAAAGAAAAGAGCAACAAAGAAATAAATAAAAATTTACGCAAAGCAACACATCGAATTAAAAAAAAATGAAAAATTAATACCATATGAAAGAAGCAAAATTCTCTGATCAAACACCTAAAAAGTGGGGAAACTTTCATTTCCCAAATGTTGTATGTGTATGTTTCTGTGTATGTTTTTTTTTCTTTTTTATGTTATATTTGAAAAAAAACAAATAAATAAAAAGAAAATATAAAATGGAAAGATGTTCTGAAACAATAGTACAACTCCCTCGTTAAAAAAAAAAAAGCAGTTCCAAAGAATTTAGAGAAATAAAAGAAGCAGAGATAGAAAGCTCTCAGGAAGTAATAGTCCTAGGCTGGAAGGATGCGACAAAAAGGACAATACAAAATTGGTATATGTACATGGTGGATCATATTCAGTTTGAGATTATGGATAAGGGGTGGAATTCAGCCAATGAAACTTATTTTCGGGAACTGATGGGACGATGGGACGAGGTAAGAGGACATGTGGTTAGTAGAATTCGAGACCAAGGTATAAAGAATAAATTAGAATTACTTTATAATATGTAAATAGATATACAGTGGTACCTCTACTTAAGAACTTAATTTGTTCCATTATCAGGTTCTTAAATAGAAACGTTCTTAAGTAGAAGCAATTTTTCCCATAGGAATCAATGTAAAAGTAAATAATGTGTGCAAACCCATTAGGAAAGAAATAAAAGCTCGGAATTTGGGTGGGAGGAGGAGGAGGAAGAAGAGGAGGAGGACAGTCACTGCCCAGAGCGAAGGGAGCATTTCTTTTCTCTGGGCACTGGCAGAGGCACCCAGAGAAAGGAAAATGCTTTGTTCGCTCTGGACTGCCAAAGCCCCTCTGGCAGCCCAGAAAAGCCCGAGATGGCTGAGATTAAAGCAGGAATGGCAGGAAACTGGCCGGGCCTTTGTGTCGCTCTCAAATTTCCTGGGAAATTTTTCCGGGCTCGGGTTCTTAAGTAGAAAATGGTTCTTAAGAAGAGGCAAAAAAAATCTTGAACACCCGGTTCTTATCTAGAAAAGTTCTTAAGTAGAGGCATTCTTAAGTAGAATATTGCTCTTGATTGAATTAAAATGAATATAGAAAATATGCCCCCATTTTGGTGGAGGGGTATGAATGTTGTTTGGTGGTGGGCACTTTGAATACTGAGCACGTTTTTATGTGTTGTGTGAATGTTTTATTGATATATTGTTATTATAAAAATCAATTAAAAATTGAATAAAAAAAGCAGTTCCTATTGGCGGAGATGCTCAACTAGAGTTGGAACTTCCTCCAAAATTTCACAGAAGTGAACATAAAGAGACGTTCAACTTCTGGGTGGAATTCCTAGATATGAGATCACCTTCAAAGCAATCAATGAAATTCCAGTTAGAGGCTATTTATATGTTAAGGTCAAGTTTCACTTAAAGCATAGACTTATTTTGAAGAATTATAGCTCTGAGTCCATGCCACTTTCTTATTAAACCTATACTAAATTGTATTTTAATTCTATAAGTAGCACCTGTAAAGGGTTGGTGATACACGGCTAGTTCTGTTCATAAATTTTGAAAGTTCAGTATACTAGCTAATATAATTCTTCATCAACTATCACCTTCTCCGGGGGTACTTTTTAGAATGATATAACAATAAATCACAATCAAGATGATGAAGGACCATTATCATTCTCTAATGCCCATTCACTCAACCTTAAAGAACTGGGTACCGTCCTGTCACTGTACATTGTGTGAATATTGTGTAACAAAATGAGATTTTGTTCTTGGCGTAAATCATGGCCACCATTTGTGGAAGGGTTCACTAACCTTTTGGCAGATCCAGTTTATAATTGAAATTTAGGATACTATGTTATTCTGACTTCTGCCTTGCGAATGAAATTTTAAAAAAGACTTTTCACTCTGCTTTTGGCATTACAGTGTTATTGTCTACAACAGGCATACATAATTGGGGAGTAAGTTCAAAAACACATTTCACACATATGCTTGGAATCATATTCCAATTTTAAAAAATGCCAAGGTGGAAAAAATTACATGAAACTTATTAAAACACAACTTCCTATTAAGTTCAACATAGTCAATGTAAGTTATATCCAAAAGCTTAGCCTAGTAGTTTAATCATGGATCCCTGCATAAGCAGCATAATGTACATGCATACAGACGGGAAGTTGAACAACTATCCTTGTGGTGTGACCAGAACAATCTAGAACTGAACACATTCAAAACCGTAGAAATGGTGGTAGACTTTAAGAGAAACCCTTCCACCCTTCCACCTCTCACAATACTAGACAACACAGTATCAACAGTAGAGACCTTCAAATTTCTAGGTTCTATCATATCTCAAGACCTAAAATGGTCACCTAACATCAAAAACATCATCAAAAAAGCACAACAAAGAATGTTCTTTCTGCGCCAGCTCAGGAAGCTCAAATTGCCCAAGGAGCTGCTGATACAGTTCTACAGAGGAATCATTGAGTCTGTCATCTGCACCTCTATAACTGTCTGGTTTGGTGCTGCAACACAACAGGACCGACACAGACTTCAGAGGATAATCAGAACTGCAGAAAAAACAATTGCTGCCAATCTGCCTTCCATTGAGGACCTGTATACTGCACGAGTAAAAAAAAGGGCGGGGAAAATATTTACGGACCCCTCCCATCCTGGACACAAATTGTTTCAACTCCTACCCTCAAAACGTCGCTACAGAGCACTGCACACCAAGACAACTAGACACAAGAACAGTTTTTTTCTGAACGCCATCACTCTACTAAACAAATAATTCCCTCAACACTGTCAGACTTTCTACTAAATCTGCACTTCTATTCTACTAGTTTTTCTCATAATTCCTATCACCCATTTCCTCCCATGTTGATTGTATGACTGTAACTTGTTGCTTATATCCTAAGATTTTTATTAATATTACTTCTTCATTGCTTATTTGACCCCTATGACAATCGTTAAGTGTTGTACCACATGATTCTTGACAAATGTATATTTTATTTTATGTACACTGAGAGCATATGCACCAAGACAAATTTCTTGTGTGTCCAATCACAGAGGTGGAAGGGTGTATTTGGAGTTCAGATTTTTTTCCCCAATGTGTAGGACGGAGCATTTGCTGGTTGAGATTTGGAGTTGCTATGTGTTAGACCTCTCAGAAACCACCCATGCCATAGGTTTGCCATTATGAAACCAAATTCTGGTCACTTTGCGATTCATTGAGATTTAAACTTGAACTAAGGGACCTAGCATTTTGCATGCCGTTGTAGGAAGTTAGTCATTTATTGAATCTTGTTTGTGACAAAAAAAAAATTCCTGCAGTTCACTATATGGGAAAGGAGACTTCTGGGTATTATGTAAAATTCTAAGTCTGCAAGTTATGCGGCTTGCTTTACAGTTATAAAAATGTCATTTATAATAGGATATATTCGGTTGGAATGTTGATGGAGAAGATTAGCATATATTTGCAATCAGTATAGGTAGTAAATGAAAGTCCCTTGAAGCACACACATTTTTCAAATGTTGATATTCTTTTTTAGTTCTGAATCTAATATACATTGGAGGCTGATTAAAGCCATCTGGAAATATTAGGAAACTTATACTGGAGAATTTCTGTGTGAGAAGAGAGAGGGGGGGAGAGGGAGAGAGGGGGTGTGTGAGAGAGAGATGGAGTCCAAAGAGACCTGAGCAAAGCTTTTGAATCACTAATTTAGAGATTCTCCTAACTTCTTTGGGTAAATAGGCATATTATGAATATTTAAAGTGTGTTGTGGGTATTTCTACAAAAGGCACATTGGGGGAAAGTTGCCGTTTACAAAATCACTGCCAGACACCAGCAACCTTGAACAGAAATCCATAAAGAGTCAATCTGCTGAGGTGGTATTTATTTGGAGTGGAGTGAGTATGTTTACAAGTTCTGCTTTCTTTAACCAAGAAGCATTCTCGAACCAGGCACAAGCTCATGAATAATATTGCAACATTTGCAGAAGAGACGGAGTAACGACACGGACACCAGAGCTGGATTTAAACTTGGGTCATTTTTATTAAAATAAATTTGCATAATTTATTAATTAAATTAGCATGAATTAGCATACATTTGCATAAATCAACATATTCAACTATGACCCGGAAACAGTGGACCTGCAGGGTCAAACAAACACTTCCGGGGCGGAAATGACGTAAAAGGTCAACATTCCTGGGCAACTAAGGGCGTAGTCGATGCTGGTCCAGGTGAGGGACCTCTCCCTCACCTGAGACCCTGCCATGCACTCGCATGAGGGGGGTCCCGCCGGCTCACCCCTACCCTGGGACTTCAATAGCGGGACCCAAAGACAGGTTCCCCCCAAGTGCGCAGGTAGCACCCACCATGAGCTTGGAGAGAACCTGTCAATCATCCCCAAAGATGCCCAAGGGAGAACGCGCAGTTGCTGAACCACCACCCAGATTTCCGCCCCTAACCTGCCACGGAGCGGGGGTCAGATCTCTATCTTGGCCCCCCGACTCCCCCCTCTAACTGCGCCAGCTCACGCAGAGACACTGCAGGTCCTGTAAGAAAGTGGTGTTCCTCAGATCTGACAGAGGAAGACCAGCAGCCAGGTAAAGCCACAGCTGATCTATGGTGATGCGGGGATGGGCCACAACCACCCCGCCTAACCCTCTGACTACCGTACCCAGGGCCTTAACTCCCCTCCTAACCCGGTGAAGGGCCCTAAGGGAAATGGCGTCCCACCAAGCGATCCCCGTGAGGATCTCGACCACCCCCCTGCGTGGAGGGGCACACAGTGCGAAGCCACCGCAGGCAACGCGAGCCTGGCAGATCTGAAGTAGACCCCCAGGCCCACACAGGTCCTTGCCACCGAGGTGCAAGACCCACCACCGGGGCGCCGCCAGAGGATGCAGCCCTCCCAGTACCATCTGGGCGCAGCAATGGGATGCCGCCCTCCCAGCACCAACTGGGCGCAGCAATGGGATGCCGCCCTCCCAGCACACATCCAGGCACAGCAATGGGATGCCGCCCCCGGCACTAACTGGGCGCAGCAATGGGATGCCGCCCTCCCAGCACCGACTGGGCGCAGCAATGGGATGCCGCCCTCCCAGCACACATCCAGGCACAGCAATGGGATGCCGCCCCCGGCACTAACTGGGCGCAGCAATGGGATGCCGCCCTCCCAGCACCAACTGGGCGCAGCAATGGAATGCCGCCCTCCCAGCACACATCCAGGCGCAGCAATGGGATGCCGACCCCCGGCACCGACTGGGCGCAGCAATGGGATGCCGCCCTCCCAGCACCAACTGGGCGCAGCATTGGGATGCCGCCCTCCCAGCACACCTCTGAGCGCAACGATGGGATGCCGCCCCTGGCCACCGACTGGGCGCAGCAATGAAATGCCGTCCTCCCAGCCCACCTGGGGGCAGCAATGGGATGCCGCCCCCCGACACCACCTGGGCGCAGCAATGGGATGCCGCCCTCCCAGGACCAACTGGGCGCAACAACGGAATGTCGCCCTCCCAGCACCTCCTGGGCGCAGCAATGGGATGCCGCCCTCCCAGGACCACCTGGGCGCAGCAATGGGATGCCGCCCTCCCAGCAATAGCGGTAGAAATGCCCGTCCCACCGCACACCCCGTCTCCCCGCCAGACAACAAGGACCCAGCCGCCACGACGGCAGGGTCCCCACCCCCGACGGTACCTTGTTGCTGAGTGGTCTCGGAGCGCTCATGACCCAAAGCAACACCCTCGGTTGCGTCCTGGCGGGGTCGAATAGAAAGGGACCAAAGGGGAACCTGGCCTAAGATCTTACCCCGGACCCTCAACAGGCCGTTCGTACCCTAAAACAGGCCGTTGACCGCCAGCGGTCGACTTCCCCGAATCCTCCGTATCGAGAACGCCGTTACCGCACTAGTGGCAGCGCCTCTCAAGAACGACGTTCCCTAATGGCGGGATCCATACTTGGCCTGGCCAAACCCTACATACTAGCACCCACCTAACTGAGGTAATGAGGT
This sequence comes from Erythrolamprus reginae, assembly GCF_031021105.1. Taxonomy (NCBI): domain Eukaryota; kingdom Metazoa; phylum Chordata; class Lepidosauria; order Squamata; family Dipsadidae; genus Erythrolamprus; species Erythrolamprus reginae. The sequence goes on along the minus strand of NC_091953.1, from coordinate 127,943,914 downwards.
GGAAGGTACAAAATGACCTGACGGCCTGCGATAAGGCCCTGTCCCAACCTTCCGGCACCGTCACAATGCGGAAGTCCCGTAAATCAATAACCCCGCCCCCGCCTTAGACAAAAGGCGAAGCCGGCCAACCTGGACCATAATAGTCCTAACTGAAAGGCCACGCTGCCTAAGCTGGACACAAATATGGCCGGGTACACAACTGGGGCAGGCCAGCTATAGGGGTAACCCGTATACTGCCTGCAATCCCCAAACTCTTCACCTGCCTGCTGCTAAGCCCCCCAGAGTGCCAGACACTCCCGAGAGTGCCGTAGCCCAGCAAGCCTCTACTCTCCACTGCCCAGGAGTCCACCCAGGCTCCAAAGGTGGACAGGAAAAAACCTCTGGCGACACACGTGCCCACGGGGCCAGGGTCCGAAACCGGGACAACTGACCACGGGACAAGGCGTCAGCAACCCCGTTATCTAACCCGGGGACATGCCTAGACAAAAACAATGTGTTCAGGGACAAGGACCTGTGCACAAAATGGCGGAAAAGCCGCATGACCCTGTCACTCTTAGAGGACAGGGCGTTCACAACGTGGACAACCACAAGGCTGTCGCACCAAAATGCACAGTCTTGCCCTAAACTGCTCACCCCAAAGCTCTAGGGCCACTATCAAGGGGAAGAGCTCCCAAAAAAGGTCAAATCCTTAACCAATGAAGAGGCCCTCCATTCTGGAGGCCACGCAGACCAGCACCGCTGGTCACCTAACACAACCCTGCACCTAACACAGGTCCCTGCAGCATCAGAACACAACTGCAATTCAGCTTCCAAAAGAAGCTCTTGCCTCCAAAAAGACAACCCCTTAAAACTTTCTAAGAACTCCCGCCACACGCAGAGGTCAGCCCTGACCCCTGCACATAAGCGGTTACGATGATGGGGCAACGGAGCCCCTTCATCGCAGCATATAACCACCTAGAAAAAACCCTGCCCGGCACCACGACCCGGCGGGCAAAATTAAGTATCCCAACTAGTTTCTGGAGCTGCCAAAGGGTGACCTTCCTGCAGCCCAGAACCGTACCCAGGTTATCCCCAATTTTAGTCAACTTGTCCAGGGGCAATCTAGAAGATTGCACCTCTGAGTCCAATTCAATACCGAGGAAGGTAATCCCGGTGGCGGGGCCCTCGGTCCCCGCAGGGGCTAAAGGCACCCCCAACAGAGCCAAAGGGCTTCGAAGACCCGCAGCAGAGCAAACAGTGCTCTGCCCGCGCAGTCCCCGCCACCAAGAAACCCTCGAGGTAGTGAACGCCGAGCCCAGACCGCTGCGCCTCCTGAGCGCCCACTCCAATAAGGTGCCCGAGCTCGCCCAAAAGAGAGCATGAGACGGAGCCACCCGTGGGTAAAACCCCGACCACATAAAAACACCTATGAAATGGAAGCCCAAAAGCCCGAAGCCGTCCGGGTGCATGGGGAAGAACCGGGATGCTGACTTAATGTCGCATTTATCCATAAGGGCTCCAACCCCACACTGCCTTACCATGGCCACGACCGCATCAAAGGATGCGAGCCGGACTAAATAAAGTTCGTCAGGAACGAAATCCTTCACTGACTCCCTTTTAAGAAAAGACAAGTGGTGAATCAACCTAAATTCATCACCCACCTTGCAGGGGACCCCCCTAATGGGGAGATCCCAAGATTCGGGAAGGGCGGCTCCGGGAAGGGCCCAAGGCCCCTCCCCATGGCCACCTCTTATGCTATTCCGGACCGAACAATGCCGTCATGTCCCACAACCAACCTGTGGTTGTTGAACCCAAAGGCTTGCTCGAACCCATGTAAGGGATCCTGAATCCCTTGGAGAAACCTAGCAAGAGAGCGGCCGCTCTCGAGCGAGGGTGGTCGTCCCTCAACCAACCCCAATGTTGTTGTTGTTGTTGTTTTGTAAATTAATTGGGCAGGGCCCAGCTTTCCCCCCAGTAGGTGGGGTTTGTACCCTGGACCCCCTCCCCTCCTAACCGTCCCCTTTTAGGGGCAGGGGCACATTGAAGCGGCATGGGAGCCCCGCCTTCCCACACGCATGGCTGTACATACAAAAGGGGGGAAACAAGCCCCTCTGCAGCAAACCCATGACATGCAGTGAACGGGTCCCACACTGTGGTGGCCCCCATGTCCAATCTCCCTGGCCCCGACGGGTAAGCCGTCAAAAGGGGCGAAGGCCCTACAGCCTGGGTTGGCGGGGTCAAACCCCCCGCCCCCGACACACCAGGCCCTGGCAAAAGCAGCCCCCGGGGCCTGTGTTCCTGCACTAGGAGCCAGGGGGGGGGGGGGCAAACCTGGGTACAGGTGTCCCCCCCCTGAAACAAAGAACCCCAAGAAACTGGGACCGAGTGGCAACAATATTTAAATAATTAAGTTAGACCATAACTGTACTGAAGTTTGTCCATGATTTCACTGAAATAGCAAAGGCTTGGAACAAACTTCCAGCAGGCCCGGTAGATGAATCCACAGCAACATAATTCAAACATGCCTGGGATAAACATATATCCATCCCAAGATAAAATACAGAACAGAACAAGGGCAGACCAGAGGGACCAATGGGTCTCTCTTGCCGTTATATGTCCATGGTTCCATATAAATATGTGAAATAATTGCAACCATCATCAGTCCCATTATTATTAATATAATCTTGTGTACCCGTGATTCTTATTTTACACATGAAGGAACCGGGGCCACCCGGGCCCCAAGAGGGCAGCAAAAGGCCTCTGCCCAAACAGGCAGCGCAGCAGCAGGAAGCTGCCGCCACGGGCCCAACTGTCCTCCATTTTTATTTATTTTATGTTTATTTATTTTTCTTGTTTTTCGGGGGCCACGAAACGGGAGGGGCCACACACGCGAGCCCTCCGCCCGAGCCCCCCACGTCCCCAAGGGGGCTTCCAGAACGATCCCCCCCCAGAAATAGGGGGGCAACAGCCAAACGGCACCAGGCCTGGCCTTCCCGCCGGACCCGAAGCCCCCCAAACCATTCCCCCGAGCCTCCGATGAGGCTCTCAAAATGGCGACCGCAACACGCGGCCGCCTTTCAGCTGGGTGGGGGTGGGAGGCCTCACACGGGACTCCTCCGCAAGCCCGTTGCTGCCCAAGAGCTCCTTCGGAAGATGGGCAGACCGCCAGCCTCGGATGGGCCGAAGCCTGCTGCCCGCGACGAGCAGGCCACCTCCAGCCTCCAACGAGGCCTCCAAAGTGACGGCCGCCTCCACGCGGCCGCCGAAAGGCTCCAGGAGCAGACAGCCAAGTGTCTGCTCCTTTGACTGGGTCCGGGCGAACAGGCTTGGCCCAGGGCCTGCGGCCCTTAAATAGGGCCAGCAAGCCCCGCCCGGTCCCCACGTCATTCCAGGCCACGTGGGCCTGGCTTTCCCGGCCGAAATCTCGTCTCGCGAGATTTCGGCCGAAAACAAAATGGCGGCCGCCATGAAGAGTCCGGTGTCTGCCCGGCCCTTCCGCAAAAGCGCCGTGGCCGGTAAGTCGAGCCGGCGATATTCTTTCCTGGCTAATATATACAGTATATAAGCTATAGAGATTGAGAAACACCCCCTTTGCATGAATAAAAGAGATGATACGTCCCGCCTACCAGAGATTTGGAAACCAGCCTTAAACAAAAAAACACTTCATAATAATCACCATGTCAATCCTTCTAATAATTATGATTCCACCAACCAATCACTAAAACATAATCACCCAATCTATTTGCTACATTCAAACCAAATCTCCACCCCCACACTATATACTAGGAAGAAATGACAGTTGCAAACATTCCATTAAAAAAACATGTGACACATTCAGATAGAATTGTCGGCTATCAATAAAATTAACTCCCTTGGAAATGGCCCTGGGTTGGGCCGAGAGGCAAATAAGGAGCTGTGATGTTCCTTCAATACACCAGGGTGATTCGACACAAAAATATGTAACCCTTCCCTGGTGCAGAGCTGAAGGGATTGGATACTGTAGCCTAGAGGATAATTCTCTGCCTTACAAGGCAAAGGTTGCACATTCAAGTCCCAGTGGGTATGGCTAGCTGATGAGGCCAAAATAAGGCCGGAATAGATCTATCCTAGTCTCCCTTAATTTTCAAATTCAGCAAAAAAACATGTGTGTGATATATATATAGATATAGATAGATAGATAGATAGATAGATAGATAGATAGATAGATAGATAGATATAGATATAGATATAGATATAGATATAGATATAGATATAGATATAGATATAGATATATAGATATATAGATATATAGATATATAGATATATAGATATAGATATATATAGATATATAGATAGATAGATAGATAGATAGATAGATAGATAGATAGATAGATAGATAGATAGATATAGATGATATAGATATAGATATAGATATATGTTTTCGTAGATTTTCACGGGTACAGGTATGACGGTCTTGGCATATTCGGGTTTCTTCCCGTGTAGGATTTGGAAATTTCTGGCGACGTTTCGACAAGGTCCCACTCGTCATCTTCAGGCTGGTGCTTCTGTCCTTGTTCTAGGCTAGGGCGAACACAGCGAGACCTGAGCTGCCTTCCTTCTATAAATACTGGTGGCTGGGTCTGGTTTGATGGCTCAGCAATTGCCTGCTGTGTAGAAACTTCCTGGTGAGTCAGTAGGGTAACACCTGGGGTCGTTGATGTAACTGATATATGCTGATTAGTTAATGATTGTGGATTAGGCGTGATATCCTGAGTAGTTGGAGTTTGTAGGCTACTTGGTTGTTTTGCAATGTGTGTTATGAGTCTGGTTTCAGTTTCTATTACTATTACTATTACTATTTATTAGATTCGTATGCTGCCCTACTTTGAAGTCTTGGGGTGGCTCACAAGATACAATATGAACAATGTAACAACAAATCTAATTAATTAAAAAATTACAAACTAAAATCCCAATATATTAAAATCAGTCAGCCAATTCATTCACAACCACTCATCACATTTAGTAAATTGGGGGGGGGGGGGTATCTAATTGCCCCATGCCTGGCGACATAAATGGGTCTTAAGACTCTTCTGAAAGGCGAGGAGGGTGGGGACAGTGTGAATCTCTGGAGGGAGCTGATTCCAAAGGGATGGGGCCACCACAGAGAAGGCTCTTCCCCTAGGCCCCGCCAGACAACATTGTCTGGCTGACGGGATCCGGAGAAGACCAACTCTGTGCGACCTAACCGGTTGCTGGGATTCATGTATTATTCATGTATTATTAGTGCATTATTCTAAATATGTAAGAGAATCAGAGCTAGGTAGAGTTGATTAATTTTGCAACAAATGTACAAAATGTATAAACAATACACTGGCAAAAAAGTTAAAATAAACCAATCCTTTATTGTTTCTCCAGTTCTTGAAACTGGACTTGAAAACTTGAAACTTGGTTCAAGTGGAAAAAAAATTCTTTCAAATCTGCATTAAAAGAATGCAGACTAAAAAGGCCCATGAAGATTTTTGGGAACATCTTAGATGCAAAGATCTTTTCTAAGTTGTGAATATTAATGTGGAGGTTCCTGTCCGCTATAAGTCATCAATCAGGACAGAAAGTGGGGAGCATGCCAAAGTGCTGGTGGCTGAGCCTAATCAACAGAGACCGGATTTAAAGTAGGTTAATGTAATTACTAGCACATCTGACGGGAGTGTCTAATGAGCTTGCCTTTCTCATGCTACTTGCAAGGATATCTGATTAGCAGATGAAGATCCGAAAGAATTTATGTTCTGGAGGCCTATGGAGATTCTCAATCATGGTCGTCTCAAATAATAGAATAAAATAGAATAGACTAGAATAGACTAGAATAGACTAGAATAGACTAGAATAGACTAGAATAGACTAGAATAGACTAGAATAGACTAGAATAGACTAGAATAGAATAGAATAGAATAGACAAGACTAGACTAGACTAGACTAAAATAGAATAGAATAGAATAGAATTCTTTATTGGCCAAATGTGATTGGACACACATGGAATTTGTTTTGGTGCATATGATCTCAGTGTACATAAAAGAAAATATAGATTTGTCAAGAATCATGAGGGACAGCACTTAATGATTGTCATAGGGGTCAAATAAGCAATCAGGAAACAATCAATACTAATAAAAATCTTAGGATACAAGCAACAAGTTACAGTCCTATAGTTCTAAGTGGAAGGAGATGGGTGATAGGAATGATGACAAAAAAACTAATAGAAATAGAAGTGCAGACTTAGTAAAAAGTTTGACAGTGTTGAGGGAATTATTTGTTTAATAGAGTGATGGCGTTCGGGGGAAAACTGTTCTTGTGTCTAGTTGTCTTGGTGTGCTGTGCTCTGTAGCGATGTTTTGAGGGTAGGAGTTGAAACAGTTCATGTCCAGGATGCAAGGGGTCAGTAAACATATTCCCCGCTCTCTTTTTGACTCATGCAGTGTATAGGTCCTCAATGGAAGGCAGATTGGCAGCAATTGTTTTTTCTACAGTTCTGATTATCCTCTGAAGTCTGTGGGGTCTTGTTGGTTTGCAGAACTCAAAAGTGCTTTCTCTAAAAGGCCACTGGACTTTCTTGACAACCCCCCCCTTTTTTTTTTAACAGAAGAAGCTTCTTGGATGAGAAGCAAAACATTATCAAGAAAAACAAACCAAGACAGTCAATTGTGGAAGGCGTATGGCTATCTTAGCAAGGTGATGACACCAACTTAAAATGAGCAGCAATATAGGTTGAAGCAAAACTATTATCTCAGATGAAGCTAGAAATAAGGCCTACAAAATGCATTGTCTGTCCATCCTCATAAACTTGACTGTTTTAAGCCGATGATCTCATTATTTTATTTATTTATTTATTTATTTATTTATTTATTTATCTATCTATCTATCTATCTATCTATCTATCTATCTATCTATCTATCTATCTATCTATCTATTTATTAGATTTGTATGTCGCCCCTCTCTGGAGACTCGGAGCGGGTCACAACAACAAAACAGTACAAATCCAATGGTTAAAACAACTTAAAACCCTTAATATAAAAAACAATCATACATCTCATACAAACCATACGTAAGCGGAAAGGGCCCAGGGGAATCAATTTCTCCATGCCTGACGGGGGGAGTTGATTCCAGAGGGTCAGGGCTGCCACAGAGAAGGCTCTTCCCCTGGGTCCCGCCAGACAACATTGTTTCTGGGACCCAAAGAAGACCAACTCTGTGGGACCTAACTGGTCACTGGGATTCGTGCGGCAGAAGGCGGTCTCGGAGATATTCTGGTCTGATGCCATGAAGGGCTTTATAGGTCATAACCAACACTTTGAATTGTGACCGGAAACTGATAGGCAACTCATGATTTGTTTGTGATGGGAAAATGGAAGCAAAACTTAAAATTTTATTTTATTTTATTTATTTATTTATTTTGTCCAATACACAATGAGGGTTTTAGTGGGTATATATCTATATACACATAGTAAAATACATGATGAAGGTTATAGAGGAGATACTTATAGTAAAATATATCTAAGAAATAATAGAAAGGAAGGTATAGTAATAGAACATATCAATGAAAGCATAGAAGAAGAGATATAGGAATAGAAGAAAGGTACAGGAGATATAGGAGAGCAATAGGACAGGGGACGGAAGGCACTCTAGTGCACTTGTACTTGCCCCTTACTGACCTCTTAGGAATCTGGATAGGTCAACCGTAGATAGTCTAAGGGTAAAGTGTTGGGGGTTTGGGGATGACACTACAGAGTCCGGTAATGAGTTCCACGCTTCGACAACTCGGTTACTGAAGTCATATTTTTTACAGTCAAGTTTGGAACGGTTAATATTAAGTTTAAATCTGTTGTGTGCTCTTGTGTTGTTGTGGTTGAAGCTGAAGTAGTCGCCGACAGGCAGGACATTGCAGCATATGATCTTGTGGGCAATGTCCCTTGTTGTGAGGATGGGAATGCACCAAATCCTTGGTGATATGGCTTGGCTAAGGGGAAAAAAAAACAGGAATCAGAAGCTGCAGACTTCTGTTTCTCTCCCCCAACCCTGTCTTTTCTTTGTGTTAAGAAAAATTTTCTTCAAAGACCTTCAGCATACAAGTAAAAGGAGCAAGTTTAAGGGCAGGCCTTACTTCAAGGCGACCGTATATCTTTTCAGCAGATTTTTTTTTCCTGCTTTGCTTTTGGTTACTGTTGTGGTTCCGTCTGAGGCCCCTCCGGGAACGGCTGATCTTCTGTCGGTTTCCAGCTCAGAGGGAGAGGCTGAGGAACAGGAGGTGCAGACAGACGAGGAGGAGGAATCCCAGGCTGAAGAAGAGGGAGGACAGCCAGAGTCCCACCAGGGGGAGCTCTCCCCAGCAAGCAGCCTGGATTCCTTAGAGGAAAATGCACAAGCCATAATTGATCTGCGACAAAGAAGAGCTACTCAGAGACGGAATCAATTGGCTAAGTACTTTCAGCATTAAAGTGGCAACAGCTGGGTTTGGGTGTGGTGCTCTTGGGAAAGGCTAAAAGGCAGACCCACCCTTCCTGGCTTGTGGAGTTTTATCTTTGAGAGTCGTGGGACCTGGCTGTGAACTTTGGCGTCTTGGAATCCTGGTTTGTGCCTTTGACTATTGAAACCTTGGGGGAGGGGGGTGCCAGCAAGAAGCTTGCTGTATTGTCTGGACATCAGGACCCTGCTGTAAAGTATTATAGCCTGTCTGTTGGGAAGAACAGGTTTTCCTCTGTGCTTATTTTTTCCAGTTATAAAATACTTTTGGCTTTTACCAGAGTGTCTGGCTGTTTTTTCCAGTTGGTGTTGAGGTCTGGGGGAACCCAGACAGAACAGTTACCAGCTATTAACTCTCCAGAAAAAAAGAAAGAAAGAAAACATTTCTCTACTTTTTTAATGCACATTTCAAATGTATCGTTCTTGCCTAATGCCTACTGCATGCATTTCAAGCACAGAGTTCTCTTCCGACTCATCCGTTTGCTATTTATAATTGGCATCTGTCTTTTTCAGCAGTCATCCTGCCACCCCACCTGTATTTCTGCTCTTCCTCCATGGATGACCTTCTCTCTTTTAGAATCAGCACCGGATAGAAAAAGAGCCTTCTGAGAGCCGAGGACCAGACACGTCCTTCTCTTTGTGTCCTGTTCCCCTTGGTTACTGGACCACTAATAAGCTTTTATTGGTAGCACGTAACCTTGTTGGAATCATCCAGCTTCAATGAATTATTATTTTGGACTTGGCTTTTTTCTCAGGGGAAACATCCTGTTGTTAATGATCACTTTAATATCCTACAGGCTTCTCGGGATGGCTTAAACATCTGAATTTGGAAGGATTCAAAGAGGGTTGGTAAACCTCTACGTGATCTGTTGTGTAGCTTCATTTTCAGTCCTGGAAATGGTCCAATGGGTAGTTCATCCAAACTCAATTTTTATTCTGGAAAAGCAGGAGAAACAATTTTTCATTCTGTTACATGAGAAACAGCACCTACCGCTTTGGGGGTACTGCAAATATTTTTACTACCACACTGTGGGCATGGCTTATTTTGTGGGTGTGGTATACAGATCATGCAGAACGCAGCTGCAAGAGCAATCATGGGCTTCCCCAAATATGCCCATGTTACACCAACACTCCGCAGTCTGCATTGGTTGCCGATCAGTTTCCGGTCACAATTCAAAGTGTTGGTTATGACCTATAAAGCCCTTCATGGCACCGGACCAGGATATCTGCGAGACCACCTTCTGCCGCACGAATCCCAGCGACTGGTCAGGTCCCACAGAGTTGATCTTCTCCGGGTCCCGTCGACCATTCAAGGCAGTTAGGGTTTTTTTCAACAGAAACACACACACACACACATACACGGATGGATGATTTGTGAGAAGCAAAAAAAAAAAAGACTGAAAAACAAGAACTAAGCAAAAATTAGCATTAGTGAAATATATTGTCATTAATTAAGTTGAACCCACAAAACACACACACTTGGTTATTCATCAGTGGCTGCCACATATCTGAAGAATTCTGATAAAAGGTGGAATGGGGATTTCATTTTATTCTCTCTTTTTTTCCCTGATACGGCAGTCAAATTTTACAACCTAGTAAATTAGCAACATGTGAAATGTTTACTAACACAATTAACCTTCAAAACAGGCGACTCTGCCCACCCCTAAATATCAAGCTTTACAGTCTCTATTATGATGACAAATTGTTGGTTGGTTTGTCATTGTTGCTGCTGTTGCTGTATTCCTGCAGTTAAAGAAAGCAGAATATTCAGCCTAAATGTTGGGCTGTCTGAAGATTTACAGTCATGAAGAATATCCTCCACTCGTCTCCCACTTGAAATTCTGCTAATTAAAATAACACTTTGGCACACTCATCAGTTTTGGCCTCTTGTTTACCGTAGATTGTTCTCATTCCCGCAACATGTAAGCAATTGTATGGGTTTTTTTTTCTCCAGGTTTAATTAATAGTGCCCTTGTAATTTTGATGTGCCATCCATAGAGGATTTCCTTTCTTCTCTTTCTTCCCCAGCCTCACTGTATTGTCCTGTGACTTGATTGGCAATTTTTATGCTTAGCCATCTGTCTTTTCTTACGTTGCCAAAAAGAGTTAGGCTGAAAAGTGATTTCAAAGATAAAGGGCGAATACCAGGAATTATGTTAAATACAGGCTGCGAATGGCTCAGACCGTGTATTATTTGTTTCCGTAGAGCATAACAATAATGGGAAAATAACTGAGATGGATTTAGCAAATACTTGGTAATCATACACCTGAGATTTTGAGCCGAAATAGAATGTATTCTATAAGTATTCTACCCATTAAGGCAGCTTGCCAAAAAAACCCACCCCTATCTCCATCAATTAGAATTGTCAGCTAAATCTACAAAACCTGGACATTGTTCCCTAAGGATTTTGGAAATTTGAATTTTATGGCTCCATCTTGGAGTAGGAACTTGACCAAAATGTACACAGAGATGTACTGTATACAAGCGGAATATTTAAGGGACTCCTATAGCAATAGCACTTAGATTTATGTACTGCTTTATATAGCCAGTAATGGGCTGCAGTCCACATGGAGGGAGGATGCAGTGGGGATAGCAAAAATGGAGCTTGCATATACTAGATAATGTATGTTTTTGAGTGCCTGTGTATAATATGTATGTACACATATGACATATATGCAATCGAGTTATTGAAGCGTGGAACTCATTACCGGACTCAGTTGTGTCAACCCCTAACCCCCAACACTTCTCCCTTAGACTCTCCATGATTGACCTCTCCAGATTCCTAAGAGGCCAGTAAGGGGCGTATATAAGTGCCTTTCGTCTCCTGTCCAATTGTCTTTCCTTTCTCTCACTTATCATATTCTCTTTCTTTCATATATCCTCTCCTCTAAGTTCACTTTTACCCTTATATATATTACTACATGTCTATTTTTCTTTCTATGTATTTGTGTATTGGATAAGTAAGTAAGTAAGTAAGTAAGTAAGTAAGTAAGTAAGTAAGTAAGTAAGTAAGTAAGTAAGTAAGTAAATAAACAAGCAAACAAGCAAGCAAGCAAGCAAGCAAGCAAACAAATAAAC